>NC_057812.1:592804448-593103622 GCF_018294505.1 Triticum aestivum | reverse complement strand
CACAAAAAAAAAACATGCTACAACCGTGAAAAAACAGAAAAAACGTAAAGGGCGAGGATTACCAAATACTCATAAGAATATTTTCAAAATTTCCTCGACGAGGATTACCAATCATACCCCCAATATGGAATTTTACAGACATCACAAAATTGTTCTAGGGACATGCTGATAGGCTGGTTATATAAATGAAAAGCGACTCAAGACTCAGAACGACCAGGTATGAATTTAAGTTTTGCACGAAGGCGTTAGTAAGGAAATGATACCGAGGGCCCTCATCTGCAAGGAAAGCGGTCAGACTTTCCCTTTCCGCAAATTGTTCAAACTCCAGTTTAATACTTGCTCCATCCATGAATGTCTCACATAGCCACTGATAAGGTGGAACATCAGCCAGTCGAGGAACGTCGTAACCTGGTTCATGGTAGGCGGTCCTCGTGGTACTATAGCTTGAGGAAACCTTGGAGAATAGTTTCTTCATCCTTTCCATTTTTTGAATTTTTTTCAACAACCGATAGCAACTACTCCCACAAGCTTCTAGTGTCTAAAACATGCATCAAAACTATTTAGAACCGAATAAATTTGACATGCAAGCTCATTTTCATGGTCACCTACAGTAGCAAAAGAAGCAAAGTATAGACCAATGGTGGAGTCACATACCAGGGAGCAATCCCTCCAAAAACTTTTGAAAACGGAGTTCCGAGTAAAGAGATCAAAAAATGTTCGCAAAATAGCAAGAACACGAGTTGGGAGCTTGGGAGAAAAAATTCTGGAGGAAGAAGAAGGCAGGGGCCATAAGAACTAAGTGAGTGGGTGCCCGTGGGCCCCACACAGACACATCGCTCGACCAGGGGGGTGGTCGCGCCACCAGCCCCTGTGGCTGCCTGATACACCCCCTGAGTTATTTTCAGTGCCAGTTTTTTTAATATTAAGAAAAAAATTCATATCAAATTTTCAGGGAATTCAGAGAACTTTTATGTTTGAACTTTTTTATTTAAAACTTAAAATCCGAGCAAAATTTGCTATTCTAAAACATTTGAACTAGAAGAAACTAATTCAAATAGAGAACACGATAAATTTACAGAAAGTTGTGCTTACGAAATTCATCGATCATATGCTTTTAAAAAAGAATCCATTAACAAGGTTGATCAAGTCTTGTTAACGAACTTTTTTGAGCGACATAAATTTCAAAAACTTTTGTAAAACATTATGTTACCTTAACTTGAATAGGCGTGGTTCCAATCATAATAGTTTGGTATTTCTTTTCTGGAACTAGAAGAGAAGATTCAAAGTCTCCAACAGAATTGAGACTATTTCCTTTATTTGGCTTTCTCGGGAAATAAACCGTATGCACATTGCCACTAACATGAAAAGTGACTTTGCTTTTGTTACAGTCAATAACATCCCCTGTACTGTTAAGAAAAGGTCTACCAAGAATAACAGACATATTATCATCCTCATGCACATCAAGAATAACAAAGTCAGTTAAGATCATAACATTAGCAACCACAATAGGAACATCCCCACAGACACCCATAGGGATAGCAGTAGTCTTATCAGCCATTTGCAAAGATATTTCAGTGGGTATCACCTTATTCAAGTCAAGTATTTTATAGAGAGAAGGACATAACATTAACACCTTCTCCCAAATCACACAAAGCAATTTTAATATATTTGTTCTTAATTGAGCAAGGTATAATAGGTATCCCTAGATCCCCTTGTTTTCAGGTATTATTCCCTTGAAAGAATATAACAAGCATAATGGATATCTCACCTTCAGGTATTTTTTATTAGTAACAATATCTTTCATGTACTTAGCATAAGGAGGCATCTTAATAACATCAGTCAAAGGAACTTATAGAAATAAAGGTCTAAGCAATTCAACAAACTAATTAAAATCTTCTTCATGTTTAGATTTTAGTGTCTTGCTAGGAAAGGGCATATGTTTTTGCACCCATAGTTCTCTCTCTACCATGTTTCCTAGCAACATAATCTCCTTTGTCATATCTTTTATGTCGAGGAGGTGGGCCATCAAGATCAACTTCAGGTTCTACTTTTACCTCCTTTTCAGGTTCATTATCAGTATTATTATCATCATTAGCATTATCATCATGATTAGGTTCATGCTCTTCACCATCTTGGGTTTCAACATCTTAAATAGAAACATTATTAGGATTCTCAATGGGTTTTTCTATAAGAGGTTCACTAGAAGCATGCAAAGTTTTAGTTTTACTCTTCTTTTTATTCTTCTTAGGTGAACTAGGTGCACTATCATTAACCATATGAGAATCTTGTTCAATGCTTTTAGGGTGACCTTGAGGATACAAAGGATCGTGAGTAAATTTACCACCTCTAATACCTACTCCATAAGCATGTTTATTAATTATGTGGTTTAAGCATGTCCCTAAACAAATCTTGTTGTGATCTAGAAACTATTTCAAGCTAAGTATGAACCATAGGAAAGTTCTTAGATAAAACTTTAACATCATTAGAAATTCTTACTAGCACATCATTCAAATGTTCAAACAATAGCATTATGTTTCATACGTTCACTTATTTGCGTATTAAAATTATGTTGCTTAACAACAAAATTGTCAAATTCTTCTAATCATTGACTAAGAACTTGTTGTAAGGAATATCACATTCATCAAATTTTTGGAGGGAATGTACCTCTACTACATGATTTGGAGTGGGATGTTCATATAATTCTTTAATAGGAGGCAAATTCTTAACATCTTCAGCTTTAATACCTTTTTCCTTCATATATTTATTAGCTTCTTTCATATCTTCAGGACTGAGAAATAGAATAGATCTTTTTTTCAGAGTTGGTTTAGGTGGTGGTTCGGTAAGTGTCCAATCATCAACATTATTCAGTAAATTATTCACTAATTCCTGAGCTTGTTCGATTGTTCTTTCCCTGAAAACACAACCAACACAACTATCTAGGTAGTCGCTAGATTCAGTGGTTAGTCCATTATAAAAGATATCAAGAATTTCATTCTTTTTAATAGGACGATCTGGCAAAGCCCTAAGTAAGGTACAAAGTCTCCCCCAAGCTTGAGGCAGACATTCTTCCTCAATTTGTTTAAATTATAAATTTCCTATAAGGCAGCTTGTTTCATATGTGTAGGGATTTTTCCCTAATAAAGTAGTAGATCATATCTTGTGGACTGCGCACACAACCAAGAGCAAGATCATTAAACCACACTTTAGCATCACCCTCTAAAGAAAAAGTAAACAACTTAAGAATATAATAGTATTGAATCTTTTCCTCTTGAGCAAATAGGGTTGAAATATTATTTAGTGTAGTTAAGTGTGCAATAACCTTTTTAGATTCGTAACAATGAAAGGAATTAGATTCTACCAAAGTAATAAGTTCATGATCAACAGAGAATTCATAATCCTTATCATCTATAAAAATAGGAGAACTGGTAAATTTAGAATCAAGTGTCATCATTTTATTCATGGCCTTTTCTTTAAGAATAGCAATCAAACCCTCTAAACCATTCTCACCATCACAAGCCATAAACTCTCTAGTAATCTCATCAAACACATATAGGATTAGGCACATCAAATATCTTACTTCTAATAGGAGTAAATAGGTGTAGTAGGTGATTCATATTTTTCAGTAATTTTAGTTTCTTTAGCTTTAGCAACGTGAGCATCTAATGATTCACCAGGTGGAACGATGGATCAAGCAAAGCCGAAGCATCATCACAAGTATCATCAATCACAGAAGTAGTGCCTACTGTGTGTGACATATTAGCATGAAAAGTATGTGGTGGTGGTGTCACAAGTTGACTCAAAATAGAAGGTGAATCAAGAGTAGAACTAGATGGAAGTTCCTTACCTCCCATCTTCTTAAAGGGCATGATCTTATTTTTTGTAATCCTTGAGATTTTCATATAGCAGAGATAAATTGTAGAGGATAATTGACTCCCAAGTGAACTTAATAAATAGAGTTATGCTCCCAGGAAATGACGCCAAAAAATAGTCTTGATGACCCACAAGTATAGGGATCGCAACAATCTTCGAGGTTAATATTTCAACCCAAAATTATTGATGGGGGGCCAAAGAGTATTTATAAGCCTTAGAAATTGAGTTTTTGAGTCAACCACGCCTGTGAGATAACTTTCTTGTAGCAATTTATTAGTAGCACAGTAATATAATAGCAGTAGTGATAAGATAACAGTAACAGTAGTAGAAATAGTAACAAGTTTGTAGCAATGCAGAACAGTAGTGAATTTAGCAGAAATAATAGCGGAAGAGCGATTGACTCGGGGTAGATTCGATTTGCGCACACGATTGGAGAGTTAGGGAGGGGATTGAACACATCGTGGGTGTGGTATTGGATTAGGTGTAACACTGACGAAGAACACTCGAATCCATCGAATTTTTTGATTACATTGCGGATGGGGATTTGGGTACAAACTAGCAGCAACAACCTTGGAGTCGCATCGAGCGACGGGGGGAGGGGGCGTATCCATCTTCTTGTCTGCCACCACCACATCACCCATATTCTTGTCCACATCGTCTTCGTCAAGAACGATGGGTCTTGCACAGTTGCCTACCGCCAGCACCCTGGCCACCATCTGCACCGTGTCATTGTCGTCCTCCGGTGACACAAACATCCTTGTCCAGTAAGCCACATCACGCTGGTCTTGAGGCGCCTTGTACTCCCTATACTTGGCCCATCTTGCCCTCTGTCCAGCATCGTCGGAGCTGCCTGATTCATGGCCCATCGCAGGATGTCCACTGACATTGCGCCCTTGGCTGGGTCAAGAATCAGTGTCTTCAGCTCATCCAGCGTAGCCTTCTTTGTCACAACGTCGACCTCTTGTGCATGTCCTCGATGATGCTGAAGTTCGACACACTTCCATGGTATTCTTGAACTTCCTGAGGTCACTGAGCGAGCACCCGAGGAAGAAGGCCCTCCATCCAATGCCCTAGGGGAAAGGGTTGGAGTTGGAGTTCATGGCGAGGGAGAGGTCATGAAATAGAGAGGTGGTGAAACAGAGAGGATTTGAGTGCAGTGCTTGGTTAATATAGGAGCGATAGGCCGATATGAATGAATGCTGGCCTTTGAACTGTGTGTTGTTCATAATGCAGATGGACCATGACAAGGAGGTTGTGACACCATTGGAGAAGGGCAAGGAGGTCGTGCCACCATTGGTCGACATGTCGGTGCGGGATCACCCAAGCGCGAAGCGGAGGAACTACGGGCACTATCACGAGGAGTCAGGACCAACCCTCTTCTACAAGGTTATCCTTGCTCCGAAGTTGGAGAGTCTGCCAATGCCTCTAGAGTTCATGAAGCACTTCCTCACCGCCCCTCCATAGTTCAAGCTCAAGACGAACACCGGCTAAACATGGAGGGTCACGGTGAGGGTGGTCGACGGGAGGGCCACCCTTGATCAGGGTTGGGCCACCTTCGCCGCCATTCACTAGATCATGATCGAGTACATGGTGACGTTCAAGTTGCTGACCCCAACACCATGAAGGTGATTGTCTTCAACGACGAGGGCGTGGAGGTGGTCACCAAGTGCAAGAAGCACGATGACACCTTCGCCGCGACCGACTAAATGAGCTCCTATTATGTTTAACTTCTATGTGTGGTTTAGACTTTGATGTGTGCTGCAGTTTCGTTTAAGTACTTTGTTAAACTTCTATGCGTGGTTAAGACTATGATGTGTGCCTTGTTCTCTTGCTATAGTTTTGTTCTTACCTTTCAATGTGTGCGTCTAGTAACCTCACCGTATCGTGGAGAAGGTTACCACACAATTGTCGATGTAACCAAACAACTGGATTTGTGTTTTTCCTGAAACAAGTCTGCAACCAAACATCATGCCTTCTGTTTCGTCGGATGCAGCCTAAAGGGGATGCATGCAACCAATCAACATGCAGATGTTAGTAATTTACTTGCATATACTCAATCAGATCCAACTAGAACAAGTATGCAAAGTGACAAAAAATGATGCAGATAACTATACACATCCAAGAATGCTCTCATCGTGTATACGCTCTAGCCTGCTACATCGCGCACTGTGCAAACCAGAAAACTCCCCCACTCGATTAGTGGCTGGTGCAGGGAGAAGGGTTTCACAATCGAATGCCTGCCCAGCAGAGCCATGCAATCAATCAATTATATATTACTCCCTTAGTTGCATAATCTAGCGCGTATATATTTTTTGGAACGTCAATTTTTGCAAATTTAGGTCAAATTTAAAAAAAACTATTTACATGCACGTATCAAATATATAAAATATTAAACTACATCTTATGATGAATCTAATGATTATGTTGAGATTCTAGATGTAAATATTTTTCTCCATAAACTTGGTCAAGTTTTGTGCGGTTTGACTTTTTAGAAAATCTACATGCACTGAACATAGACAGATACAATGTTGTTGTTTTTTTGCGAGGTAGATACAATGTTGTTTCTGGCGTAGAGTGGCTTAAAACATCACATGCGCGGCAACGTGCGTGCGGTGGAGAATGCAATGTGGACAATATATTAAAAATAATGCACGACGTGTACATTCCTTACCTCCCCTTTTCTTAAAGGGCATGATCTTATTTTTTGTAATCCTTGAGATTTTCATATAGCAGAGATAAATTGTAGCGGATAATTGACTCCCAAGTGAACTTAATAAATAGATTTATGCTCCCAGGAAATGACGCCAAAAATAGTCTTGATGACCCACAAGTATAGGGATCGCAACAATCTTCGAGGTTAATATTTCAACCCAAAATTATTGATGGGGGGCCAAAGAGTATTTATAAGTCTTAGAAATTGAGTTTTCGAGTCAACCACGCCTGTGAGATAACTTTCTTGTAGCAATTTATTAGTAGCACAGTAATATAATAGCAGTAGTGATAAGATAACAGTAACAGTAGTAGAAATAGTAACAAGTTTGTAGCAATGCAGAACAGTAGTGAATTTAGCAGAAATAATAGCGGAAGAGCGATTGACTCGGGGTAGATTCTATTTGCGCACACGATTGGAGAGTTAGGGAGGGGATTGAACACATCGTGGGTGTGGTATTGGATTAGGTGCAACACTGACGAAGAACACCCGAATCCATCGATTGTTTTGATTACATTGGGGATGGGGATTTGGGTACAAACTAGCAGCAACAACCTTGGAGTCGCATCGAGCGACAGGGGGAGGGGGCGTATCCATCTTCTTGTCTGCCACCACCACATCACCCATATTCTTGTCCACATCGTCTTCGTCAAGAACGATGGGTCTTGCACAGTTGCCTACCGCCAGCACCCTGGCCACCATCTGCAGCGTGTCGTTGTCGTCCTCCGGTGACACAAACATCCTTGTCCAGTAAGCCACATCACGCTGGTCTTGAGGCACCTTGTACTCCCTATACTTGGCCCATCTTGCCCTCTGTCCAGCATCGTCGGAGCTGCCTGATTCATGGCCCATCGCAGGATGTCCACTGACATTGCGCCCTTGGCTGGGTCAAGAATCAGTGTCTTCAGCTCATCCAGCGTAGCCTTCTTTGTCACAACGTCGACCTCTTGTGCATGTCCTCGATGATGCTGAAGTTCGAGCACACTTCCATGGTATTCTTGAACTTCCTGAGGTCACTGAGCAAGCACCCGAGGAAGAAGGCCCTCCATCCAATGCCCCAGGGGAAAGGGTTGGAGTTGGAGTTCATGGCGAGGGAGAGGTCGTGAAATAGAGAGGTGGTGAAACAGAGAGGATTTGAGTGCAGTGCTGGGTTAATATAGGAGCGATAGGCCGATATGAATGAATGCTGGCCTTTGAACTGTGTGTTGTTCATAATGCAGATGGACCACGGCAAGGAGGTTGTGACACCATTGGAGAAGGGCAAGGAGGTCGTGCCACCATTGGTCGACATGCCGGTGCGGGATCACCCAAGCGCGAAGCGGAGGAACTACGGGCACTATCACGAGGAGTCAGGACCAACCCTCTTCTACAAGGTTATCCTTGCTCCGAAGTTGGAGAGTCTGCCAATGCCTCTGGAGTTCATGAAGCACTTCCTCACCGCCCCTCCATAGTTCAAGCTCAAGACGAACACCGGCTACACATGGAGGGTCACGGTGAGGGTGGTCGACGGGAGGGACACCCTTGATCAGGGTTGGGCCACCTTCACCGCCATTCACCAGATCATGATCGAGTACATGGTGACGTTCAAGTTGCTGACCCCAACACCATGAAGGTGATTGTCTTCAACGACGAGGGCGTGGAGGTGGTCACCAAGTGCAAGAAGCACGATGACACCTTCACCGCGACCGATTAAATGAGCTCGTATTATGTTTAACTTCTATGTGTGGTTTAGACTTTGATGTGTGCTGCAGTTTCGTTTAAGTACTTTGTTAAACTTGTATGCGTGGTTAAGACTATGATGTGTGCCTTGTTCTCTTGCTATAGTTTTGTTCTTACCTTTCAATGTGTGCGTCTGGTAACCTCACCGTATCGTGGAGAAGGTTACCACACAATTGTCGATGTAACCAAACAACTGGATTTGTATTTTTCCTGAAACAAGTCTGCAACCAAACATCATGCCTTCTGTTTCATCGGATGCAGCCTAAAGGGGATGCATGCAACCAATCAACATGCAGATGTTAGTAATTTACTTGCATATACTCAATCAGATCCAACTAGAACAAGTATGCAAAGTGACAAAAAACGATGCAGATAACTAAACACATCCAAGAATGCTCTCATCGTGTATACGCTCTAGCCTGCTACATCGCGCACTGTGCAAACCAGAAAACTCCCCCACTCGATTAGTGGCTGGTGCAGGGAGATGGGTTTCGCAATCGAATGCTTGCCCACGCAGAGCCATGCAATCAATCAATTATATATTACTCCCTTAGTTGCATAATCTAGCGTGTATATATTTTTTGCAACGTCAATTTTTGCAAATTTAGGTCAAATTTTAAAAAAACTATTTACATGCACGTATCAAATATATAAAATATTAAACTACATCTTATGATGAATCTAATGATTATGTTGAGATTCTAGATGTAAATATTTTTCTCCATAAACTTGGTCAAGTTTTGTGCGGTTTGACTTTTTAGAAAATCTACATGCACTGAACATAGACAGATACAATGTTTTTTTTTTTTTGCGAGGTAGATATAATGTTGTTTCTGGCGTAGAGTGGCTTAAAACATCACATGCGCGGCAACGTGCGTGCGGTGGAGCAAGCAATGTGGACAATATATTAAAAATAATGCACGACGTGTACGCAGGCAGTATGCGCACGAAACAGAAAAGGGGAGATCCATCAGCCCCCATGATCGAACCAACGAACGATGCATGCATGCGCCACCTAGCTCATACTGTAGTTGCGCACTTGCGTAGGTGAACGCACTCCGCATTGATATTGGCGTGTCTTTTATTATTTGACCAGTCGAGAGATCTGGCCAAGGATAAGCCATGGTGGCATGGAGCCTAACGATATGCGGCATCACGGTCCAAATGGCCGGAGGAGACCTGGAAAGGCAGGCAACTGGGCAAGTGTTACGTAAGTGGCAACCTAGCTGACGAGTGAATGGTCCGGCCAACACTGACCGTTGCACCCGAATGGAAGGCACCAGCTTGGAACGATGGGCAAGGAACGTTGACTGTTGCGTCAGTGCCCCATGAGTGCAACCAGACCAAAGGGCCGCCATGGCGTCACGTGGCGTGGAGAGGAGATGCGTAGACGCTTGTATGTGTTCCTGCCTTGAGATGTAGCCAGTCAGCAGTACCGGCTGATGGACCCCGAACCCCGATGCAGATACAGATGCAGATGCATCTTTGCGTGGATGCTCGAATCATGCATGTTCAAACTTCAAAAGTAGCGCGACTTCAAACCTGGCGTGCCTCCCTCGATCATGCCTTCTTATCTGAAGTTGATGTGCACAAATTATAGTGGAGGGGTGTAAAACATGTTTATTACTCTCTGGCAGAGAAGAAACTGTTAGTGCGGGGAAGGTTATTGAGCACGCGTACGCAGTCATGCATGCATAGTCATGGGTGCCGGCTAGCAGGAAATCCACCCGGGATAGGCAGAGGAACTTTGGATGGTGTTGTAGCGCTGGTCCCGGCGCAACGACGACATGAACGGTCCTGCGCGCGAGAGGGACGTGCGTGGATGGTGAAGTTTATGCAGCTTAAGCTTACACGCTAGCTCAACTTATCATGACTGGATTTATACTCTCTTCTATCCGAATTAATTGACGTGGCCTCTATACAACATTGTATAGAGGTTGTAGGCTGCGTTCAGTTAATTTGAATCCGAGAGAGTGCGTTATTTTTCTGGAACGAAGGAATCGTTGCTCAATGTATATGCAGTGGCTAGGGATGAATATGAGATACATCGGAGCAGATGAAAACGTTTGTTAGTTATACTCCAAGTGCGCTCAGGAGCGGTAAAAAAACTCACCCATTAATCTCTGAGTATATAAATAAAAGCATCTCCAACAATAAAAAAATTCACCCATTAATCTCTTATCGGGACTTTCAATAACACTTTTCTGATTAGTGGGGATAGACCATGGGATGACAATGATAGGGTATGGGTGCGTACAACCCCCTTCTGCCCAAATCCATACCCATAGAAACCTTCTATACCATCCACAATAGTCATCGACACAAATTGACACACATGCCCATACCCATCGGGTATCCTATTCCCAATGGTATCCAGTGGGTACAATATATAGCATTTACTTTTTGAAAACGTAAAGAGATATGTCTAAAACTGACGTGGTGATGCGCGAGCAGTCTAGCACATATGTGGCATCATACAGTGGGTGGGCTCTTGGAGGCGGCAAGGGAATACGAGCAATGGTTGGTGGAAGCCCGACGCAGTGGGAGAATGCGGTGGGAACTAAGGAACGATGGATTGAGAGTTGGACAAGAGTCTGGTTGCGATGAGTCAAGATTTTCATCGTTTCAAGGAGTCACATAGGATATAGGTGAGTGGCGAGCTGGTCAATGTGGGCCTATAAGCTATGGTTGGTGGAATAAGGGATTTAGAGTTGGGCCATAAGAATTTGATGTTAACAGAGTGGTGATATGCCTCCAAATTGACATAATTTACGGTATTCGCACCATAAACGAGATTGTAGCCTCTATATTTGGAGGGTTATGGAGGTCCAGTATGGTGCTCACTCCAAACCTATCCGCCAGTGCAGGAGTAAACTTTCAGCTTCTTCTTCCTCGTGCCACAACCGGGTTTGAAGCATCTTGCCGCCTGTACACGCACATCCGCGTTAACTAATCACCGGCGAGTGGATCAATGTGACTATTAACCACCACACATTAATGGTGTGTCTGCTTACCGGTTTCCCGAGGTGGAAGTTCGGATAGTCGCCACACGACATCAGTGCCCAGCTATAAAAGCCTGACAATGACACGTCCAATCACCAAAGCTCTAGCCGCCGCCTCCCCTTCCTTTCCGCCGCCTCCCCTCCCATATATTCTGCACTCCCAGTGACAATGTTGTCGCACAAGAACACAACCTATATGTTGGTTGAACTTGACGGCGGAGGAGAACCTCCCATCACAGACGTCGCGGAACCGCGGGGTGAACTCTCCCCACAGCACACTAGCCACAGTAGCAAACACATCCTCCTACCATGGTGGACGGCATAGGGGACATGGAGTCTCTTGTGGTCGTGGATGCGCAGAAGATGGAGCCTCCAGTGGCGGTGGATACGGGGGAGATGGAGCCTCAAGTGCCGGCGGCACAACGGGCGGGGTGGATCTAGCGCCTCTGGTGCCATGGCTCTAGTTACCGAGGAATGTCCCACTCGATATCGAGGAGTTGGAGCCAAAACCCAAGGACATAATCATGGTCGTGATGCGACTCTCCAACCTTGAAGTAGACGCGCCCCACCGAGAGGAGGAACACATTCTCAAGCGCTTTTGCCTCACTCGGACCGACAAAAAGGACGTGGTGTAGCTCGCGATTGTTGCCTATTGCTCCGACCCATATGTCTACCTCGACGACTTATATGATGATGATGATGATGAGGAGGAGCGGGAGGACAATGACGACAAAGATGGGAAGAAGGATGACAATGCCAACGACGGATGTTATTATGCCCATCAGACAAATATGGTGACTTTGATAAAGTACCTCTAACGACTCATCAGTGCTTACAAAACCCCCTTAACAAATTTCGCTTCATGGGCGAGGGATGGTGAAAGGACCGAGATAACGACTAGGGAGGGTGAATATGTGTTTTGAAACTTTTACGGATTTGGCTTTATCCTAATACGAAATTAAACTAAACGGATACTTTTCAAGTACAAATCCTAAATATTAAGGCTCAACTAAGTGCACCAATAACCTATGCTAAAAAAGATAGGCACTTAAAGAAACTAGCAAGCACAAACTATATCACACGATATGCAAATGTAGGAACAACTAAGCAATTCTAACTAGCACAAGATATATCAATACAAGCAAGTATGAACTGCGGAAAGTAAAGGGTGTGAGAATGAGATAACCACAAGTGAGTCGGGGACGCGGATTTATCCCAAATTTCACACTCGTGAGAGTGCTAATCTCCTTTAGAGCAGTGCCGAAGCCGAAGCTCCTGGGCGCCACCAAGTGGCTCACCATATTATTCCTTTTAAGTCACCCCAACGGATGAGCCTCGATTCACTCGGGGTTGGTCTTGAAGGCGACCATCACACCTTTACAAACTTCTCCGTAGCACACCACAAGCAAGGAAGCTTCCGGAGGAACCTTGACTACCTAGGCCACTTCACACCCTTCCCCGGTGCACACGATAAACAGAAGCTTCTGGGGGAATTTCGACCACCTAGGCCTCTTCACAACCTTCTCAAAGATATCACCAAACCGTCTAGGAGGCGAAGCCTCCAAGAGTAATAAACTCATGGGCTCTCACTTGAACAAATCGACGTGGGGAGCTCAAACCAATGCAACAAATGCAATGCAAGGTTGCTACCTCTTGAGCATGCGTTGGTTTTCCCTTAAAGAGGAAAGGGTGATGTAGTAAAGTAGCGTAAGTATTTCCCTCAGTTTTTGAGAACCAAGGTATCAATCCAGTAGGAGATAACACACAAGTCACCTAGCTAGTACCTGCACAAACAATCAAGAACCTTGCAACCAACGCGGTAAAGGGGTTGTCAATCCCTTCATGGTCACTCGCAAAAGTGAGATCTGATAAAGATAATAAGATAAATATTTTTGGTATTTTTGTTGTATAGATTGGAAAGTAAAGATTGCAAAATAGTAAACGAGATGCGATGTAAATAAAAAGAGATGCAATATAATAAGAAAGAGACCCGGGGGCCATAGGTTTCACTGGTGGCTTCTCTCATGATAGCATGTCTTACGGTGGGTGAACAAATCACTGCCGAGCAATTGATAGAAGAGCGCATAGTTATGAGAATATCTAGGCAATGGTTATGAATATAGGCATCACGTCCATGTTAAGTAGACTGAAATAATTCTGCATCTACTACTATTACTCCACACATCGACCACTATCCAGCATGCATCTAGAGTATTAAGTTCATAAGAACAGAGTAACGCTTTAAGCAAGATGACATGATGTAGAGGGATAAACTCAAGCAATATGATATAAACCCCATCTTTTTATCCTCGATGGCAACAATACAATATGTGCCTTGCTGCCCCTACTGTCGCTGGGAAAGGACACTGCAAGATTGAACCCAAAGCTAAGCACTTCTCCCATTGCAAGAAAGATCAATCTAGTAGGCCAAACTAAACCGATAATTCGAAGAGACTTGCAAAGATATCAAATCATGCATATAAGAATTCAGAGAAGAACCAAATATTATTCATAGATAAACTTGATCATAAATCCACAATTCATTGGATCTCGGCAAACACACCGCAAAAAGTATTACATCGAATAGATCTCCAAGAACATCGAGGAGAACTTTGTATTGAGAACCAAAGAGAGAGAGAGAGAAGAAGCCACCTGGCTAATAACTATGGACCCGAAGGTCTGTGGTAAACTACTCACACATCATCGGAGAGGCTATGGTGTTGATGTAGAAGCCCTCCGTGATCGATTCCCCCTCCGGCAGATCGCCAGAAAAGGCCCCAGATGGGATCTCACGGGTACGGAAGGTTGCAGCGGTGGAAAAGTGGTTTCTTGGATCTCCCTGATGTTTTTAGGGTATAACAGTATATATAGGTGAATAAAGTACGTCGGTGGAGCTCTGTGGGGCCCACGAGGGTGGGGGCGCGCCTACCCCCTGGGCGTGCCCTCCTATCTCGTGGACGCCTCACGGAGTTCCAGACTTCCACTCCAAGTCTCCTGGTTTGTGTTTTCTCCAAGAAAGATCCTCGCAAAGGTTTTGTTCCGTTTGATATTCCTTTTCCGTGAAACACTAAAATAGGCAAAAAAAAGACAGAAAGTGGCACTAGGCCTCCCGTTAATAGGTTAGTCCCAAAAATAATATAAAAGAGCATATTAAAGCCCATTAAGCATCCAAAATAGATAATATAATATCATGGAACAATCAAAAATTATAGATATGTTGGAGATGTATCAAGCATCCCCAAGCTTAATTGTTGCTCGTCCTCGAGTAGGTAAATGATAAAAACAGAATTTTTGATGTGGAATGCTACCTAACATAATTTTCAATGTGATTTTCTTTATTGTGGCATGAATGTTCAGATCCACAAGATTCAAGACAAAAGTTTAGTATTGACATAAAAATAATAATACTTCACACATACTAACCAAGCAATTATGTCTTCTCAAAATAACATAGCCGAAGAAAGCTCATCCCTACAAAATCATATAGTTTGGCCATGCTTCATTTTCGTCACACAAAATGCTCCCATCATGCACAACCCCGATGACAAGCCACACAATTGTTTCATACTTTAGCATTCTCAAACTTTTTCAACTTTCACGCAATATATGAGCGCGAGCCATGGACATAGCACTATAGGTGGAATGGAACGGTGGTTGTGGAGAAGACAAAAAGGAGGAAGGTAGTCTCACATCAACTAGGCGTATCAATGGGCTATCGAGATGCCCATCGATAGATATCAATGTGAGTGAGTAGGGATTGCCATGCAACGGATGCACTAGAGCTATAAGTGTATGAAAGCTCAACAAAAGTAACTAAGTGGGTGTGCATCCTACTTGCTTTCTCACGAAGACCTAGGGCAATTTGAGGAAGACCATCATTGGAATATACATGCCAAGTTCTATAATGAAAAATTTCCACTAGTATATGAAAGTGACAACATAGGAGACTCTCTATAATGAAGATCATGGTGCTACTTTGAAGCACAAGTCTGGAAAAAGGATAGTAACATTGCTCCTTCTCTCTTTTTCTCTTATTTTTTTTGTTTGGGCCTTCTTCTCTATTTTTATGGCCTCTTTTTTTCGTCCGGAGTCTCATCCCGACTTGTGGGGGAATCATAGTCTCCATCATCCTTTCCTCACATGGGATAATGCTCTAATAAAGAAGATCATCACACTTTTATTTAATTACAACTCAAGAATTACAACTAGATACTTAGAACAAAATATGACTCTATTTGAATGCCTCTGGCGGTGTACCGGGATGTGCAATGAATCAAGAGTGACATGTATAAAAAATTATGAATGGTGGCCATGCCACAAATACGATGTCAACTACATGATCATGCAAAGTAATATGACTATGATGAAGCGTGTCATAATAAACGGAACGGTGGAAAGTTGCATGGCAATATATCTCGGAATGGCTATGGAAATGCCATAATAGGTAGGTATGGTGGCTGTTTTGAGGAAGGTAAATGATGGGTTTATGGTACCGGCGAAAGTTGCACGGCACAAGAGAGGCTAGCAATGGTGGAAGGGCGAGAGTGCGTATAATCCATGGACTCAACATTAATCATAAAGAACTCACATACTTATTGCAAAAATCTACAAGTCATCAAAACCAAGCACTACGCGCATGCTCCTAGGGGGGTAGATTGGTAGGAATCGACCATCCCCGACCGCCACTCATAAGGAAGGCAATCAAAGAACGCCTCATGCTTCAAATTTGTCACACAACGGTTACCATACATGCATGCTACGGGACTTGCAAACCTCAACACAAGTATTTCTAAATTTCACAATTACTCAACTAGCACGACTCTAATATCACCATCTTTATATCTCAAAACAATTATCAAGTATCAAACTTCTCATAGTATTTAATGCACTCTATATGAAAGTTTTTATTATACCCATCTTGGATGCCCATCATGTTAGGACTAATTTTATAACCAAAGCAAATTACCATGCTGTTCTAAAAGACTCTCAAAATAATATAAGTTAATCATGAGAGATCAATAATTTCCATAAAATAAAACCACCACCGTGCTCTAAAAAGATATAAGTGAAGCACTGGAGCAAAATTATCTAGCTCAAAAGATATAAGTGAAGCACATAGAGTATTCTAATAAATTCTGATTCATGTGTGTATCTCACAAAAGGTGTGTACAGCAAGGATGATTGTGGTAAACTAAAAAGCAAAGACTCAAATCATACAAGACGCTCCAAGCAAAACACATATCATGTGGTGAATAAAAATATAGCCTCAAGTAAAGTTACCGATAGACGAAGACGAAAGAGGGGATGCCTTCCGGGGCATCCCCAAGCTTAGGCTTTTGGTTGTCCTTGAATTTTACCTTGGGGTGCCTTGGACATCCCCAAGCTTAGGCTCTTGCCACTCCTTGTTCCAAAATCCATCAAATCTTACCCTAAAACTTGAAAACTTCACAACACAAAACTTAACAAAAAATCTCGTGAGCTCCGTTAGTATAAGAAAACAAACCACCACTTTAATGTACTGTAATTAACTCATTCTTTATTTATATTAGTGTTAAACCTACTATATTCCAACTTCTCTATGGTTCATACCCCCCCCCCCCCGATACTAGCCATAGATTCATCAAAATAAGCAAACAACACACGAAAAACAAAATCTGTCAAAACAGAACAGTCTATAGAAATCTGGAGGTTTCGAATACTTATGTAACTCCAAAATTCTGAAAAATTGGACGACCTAAATAATTTGTACATTGATCTACTGCAGTTGGAATTGGTATTTTATCGCTCTCTGGTAAAAAATGAAAATTATTTTCATGAGCGCATACTTTCTGTTTTTTAGCAAGATCAAACAACAATCACCCAAGAAGATCCTAAAGGCTTTACTTGGCATAAACACTAATTAAAACATAAAAAAACACAATCATAACAGAGGCTAGATAAATTATTTATTACTAAACAGGAACAAAAAGTAAAGAAGAAAAATAAAATTGGGTTGCCTCCCAACAAGCGCTATCGTTTAACGCCCCTAGCTAGGCATAAAAGCAAGAATAGATCTAGGTATTATCATCTTTGGTAGGAAATTCTTCAATTGAACACTCATACTCCTTAGGAGGTTCTTTGTTTTTGTTGAAGATCAAACTCCTAGGCAAGAAATCAAGAAATTCATTTGTAGCAAAATGTTCCTTAATGATAGCGAAAAGGTTGGGGTGAACACTTATTGATTTGAGATCTTCATTCTCCTTACTAGAAGATTCACCCTTATTTTTAGGAACATACATAAACTTGGCAAGTTTGGTATGAGGAGGGTTTGAGGTGTTTCTAACGGTCGAAAGAGCAGACCCCAAGTTGGTAATAATATCCTCAAGTTTATCAATTCTAGTGGAATCTTGATCTATCTTTTCATTAACTATGCGTTCCTTTTCCCTAAAAAAATCAGAGTAACTCCTACATTAGATCCATATTGGGTAATTAGGTTGTAAATCTTTTTATCCAAATTCCCGATCAACTCTACGGTGGCAATTTTATTTTCAATAATATCAAGCCTTTGCATCACATGTTCTAAGGTTAAAATAGTTCCATTGACCAAAAGAGGTGGTGGGCCTAACAAATCTATCATAGCATTATAAGAATCAAAAGTATGGCTACCCAAGAAATTCCCTCCGGTAATGGTATCGAGAATCTATCTATTCCAAGGGGTGATGCCAACATAAAAATTGCGAAGAAGAACGGAAGTAGATTGCTTTCTAGTGGATCTAGTTTGAGAGCATTGCAAATTCTATACCAAGCATCTTTTAGATTTTCTCCCTCCCTTTGTTTAAAATTAAGAACTTCATTATCGGGAGTACTAACAATGATAGAAGGACTAGCCATGAAGGCAAAACAAACGATCTAACACACGGACGCACAAGAAGCAAGCGAAAGAAGGCAAATGGAAAAGGGAGAATAAAACGACAAAGGTGAAGTGGTGGAGAGGAAAATGAGAGGCGAATGGCAAATAATGTAATGCGGGGGAGAAGAGTTTATGATAGGTACTTGGTATGTTTTGACTTGAGCGTAAATCTCCCCGGCAACGGCGCCAGAAATCCTTCTTGCCACCTCTTGAGCATGCGTTGGTTTTCCTTTGAAGAGGAAAGGGTGATGTAGTAAAGTAGCATAAGTATTTCCCTCAGTTTTTGAGAACCAAGGTATCAATCCAGTAGCAGATAACATGCAAGTCACCTAGTACCTGCACAAACAATCAAGAACCTTGCAACCAACACGATAAAGGGGTTGTCAATCCCTTCACGGTCACTCGCAAAAGTGAGATCTGATAAAAATAATAAGATAAATATTTTTGGTATTTTTGTTGTATAGATTGGAAAGTAAAGATTACAAATAGTAAATGAGATGCGATGTAAATAAAAAGAGATGCAGTATAATAAGAAATAGACCCGGGGGCCATAGGTTTCACTAGTGGCTTCTCTCATGATAGCATGTATTATGGTGGGTGAACAAATTACTGCCGAGCAATAGAAGAGCGCATAGTTATGAGAATATCGGCAATGATTATGAATATAGGCATCACGTCCATGTTAAGTAGACCGAAACGAATCTTCATCTACTACTGTTACTCCACACATCGACCGCTATCCACCATGCATCTAGAGTATTAAGTTCATAAGAACAGAGTAACGCTTTAAGCGAGATGACATGATGTAGAGGGATAAACTCAAGCAATATGATATAAACCCCATCTTTTTATCCTCGATGGCAACAATACAATACGTACCTTGCTGCCCTTACTGTCACTGGGAAAGGACACCACAAGATTGAACCCAAAGCTAAGCACTTCTCCCATCGCAAGAAAGATCAATCTAGTAGGCCAAACTAAACCAATAATTCGAAGAGACTTGCAAAGATATCAAATCATGCATATAAGAATTCGGAGAATTACAAAATATTATTCATAGATAAACTTGATCAGAAATCCACAATTCATCGGATCTCGGCAAACACACCGCAAAAAGTATTACATCAAATAGATCTCCAAGAACATCGAGGAGAACTTTGTATTGAGAACCAAAGAGAGAGAAGAAGCCATCTAGCTAATAACTATGGACCTGTAGGTCTATGGTAAACTACTCACACATCATCAGAGAGGCTATGGTGTTGATGTAGAAGCCCTGTGTGATTGATTCCCCCTCCGGCAGATCACAGGAAAAGGCCCCATATGGGATCTCACGGGTACAGAAGGTTGCGGCGGTGGAAAAGTGGTTTCGTGGCTCTCCCTGATGTTTTTAGGGTATAAGAGTATATATAGGCGAAAGAAGTACGTCGGTGGAGCTCTATGGGGCCCACAAGGGTGGGGGCACGCGTACCCCCCTGGGCGCGTCCTCCTATCTCATGGACGCCTCACGGAGTTCCAGACTTCCACTTCAAGTCTCCTGGTTTGCGTTTGTTCCAAGAAAGATCCTCGCGAAGGTTTCGTTCTGTTTGGATTCCGTTTGATATTCCTTTTCTGCGGAACACTAAAATAGGCAAAAAAAAAACAGAAATTGGCACCGGGCCTCCGGTTAATAGGTCAGTCCCAAAAAATAATATAAAAGAGCATATTAAAGCCCATTAAACATCCAAAACAGATAATATAATAGCATGGAACAATCAAAAATTATAGATACGTTGGAGACGTATCAAAGATCATGCAACAAATGCTCAACACACACTCTCAATCTCACACGATGCACTCACAAAAGTAGGAGATTGGAGAGAGGGGATACAATGGATAGAATCAACAAATGACGCAAAGATCCATCCACAAATCCCCCTTCATGTAGAGGGGATATAGGGGTTTGGGAGAGGTGGTTTGTGGCTCAAACCGATGGTTAGTGTGTGTGTGTGTGTGCGGGTGTGTGTGTGTGTGTGTGTGTGTGTGTGTGTGTGTGTGAACAACCCCCAAACCGAAGGGGGACGGAGCCCTCAAATAGCCAAACCCCAAAACTAGCCGCTAAGGCTCCAACGGGCAATTCATAGACACCACGGGCCCACGGGGGTTGAGACCCCATGCCCACGGGGTCCCGTGCGCACGGGGTACCTAGAAACACACAACAAGAGGAAACTGAAACATGCATACCTTTGGCATACGAACTCTGAATTTGGTGATCTTGGGCTCGTTTTAAAGGTATGGAAAATCCCAAGGTCTCCATGTAGAGAACCACCCAAGATAAACAAGAAATAATGATGCAAATCATGCAAAGATTTGAGCTCTTTATATGTGACATGATCAAGCTACTCACTCGAAAATCCCTCTTGATAGTACGGCTATCAAACCTATAATTCGGTCTCCCACCAAGCACCATGAGACCGACAAAACTAGGAAAATATAGCCAAGGTATACCTTTGCCTTGCACATTCCACTTGAGCTTGTTGATGGCATTAATGCTTGCCTCAAGTTGGAATCCTTTTCTTGTCCACAATCACTTGGTGAAGATAGTCGAATTGCTCCCCCATATTGCAATGAGGGAAGCCTTCACTTAAGCACATATTTACATGTACATAATCACAATGTGGATCGCAAGATTCAAAGCATATAACCTCTGGCTTCTCATCTTGCACTTGGACTCCCCAAACTTGATGACCATCACCATTTGATGTCATCCTCACATAGGCTACTTGAAATATTTCTTTTGATGCAAGCCCATGAGAAACACCTAACCCGAATTGACATAGAAAATGCATAGCATGGGTTACTTTGGGAAATGCAATCCACAGTTACCTACCATACCACTAGATCACTTGATCCCAAGTGGTACAATGTTTGCCCTTTGTGAGTTGACCATCTAGATATAATCTTCGAGCTTCATCTTGGTCAACCAACATGTTTACTTCATGAACCAACTTGATTTCTTGAAGGCCACAATGAACTCTTCATTTCCCTTCATTGCTTCAATAAGAGATCACCAAAGACTCTTTCATGAACAACTCAAGTTTCACTATGAATATCATATTGGTCATTGAGGGAGTCCTTGATTAGGGGGTATCCGAACAGCCGGACTATATCCTTTGGCCGGACTGTTGGACTATGAAGATACAAGATTGAAGACTTCGTCCCATGTCCGGATTGAAGACCACCGTCCGACCACGGCAACACGGAGAATCAAACCGAACAACCCGACTCCGGCGAAGATAACAGTCCGGATGACATCACACCGGACAAGCACCCGAAGCAACAGAATACCCATCAAAGGCTTGTTGCCACTGCGAGGAGTCTGAAAAAGCAGAAGCAAAGGCTCAGGGCTGCACAAGACACACTCAGAATTAGATGGAGTGAAGTACTCAACACTGCAGCAAAGTACGGCGGTAGTCACCACACAAAGAGCTACCCGAAGCGAAAGCTGCTACCTGAATTCGATGAGGAGGCCTTAGATCCCCCGCAATCAAAAAACAAAACAGCCATCCGGTCGGATAGACGACCTCGTGGCCAACATAGAGCGGCAAATGACGCCGCACACAAGCCAGTACACGATCCACGTGAGGGCTCGCATCAAAAGGACGGCGCAACCAGATCCATCTATGGGCCAAGCAAGCGCGCTCCAGCACACAATCCAACACAACAAAAATCCGAACACCATGGTACACCCAAATACAGGGGTGCCGCACACCCCCTATGTTTCACCGATGAGGTGCTGGACCATGAATTTCCAGAGGAATTCAAACCCGTAAACATAGAGGCGTACGACGGAACGACAAACCTTGGGGTCTGGATTGAGGACTACATCCTCCATATCCACATGGCTCGAGGAGACGATCTCCACGCGATCAAGTACTTACCCCTCAAGCTCAAAGGGCCAGCTCGGCACTGGCTTAAAAGCCTCCCCGAAAACTCCATTGGAAGCTAGGAAGAGCTTGAAGACGCTTTTTAGGCAAATTTTCAAGGGACCTATGTCCGACCACCGGATGCAGACGATTTAAATCATATAACTCAACAGCCCGGAGAGTCAGCCCGAAAGCTTTGGAACAGGTTTCTCACTAAAAAGAACCAAATAGTCGATTGTCCAGACGCTGAAGCCTTAGCAGCTTTCAAGCACAGCGTTCGGGACGAATAGCTTGCCAGACACCTTGGCCAAGAAAAGCCGAGAACAATGGCAGCATTAATAAGCCTCATGACCCACTTTTGCGCGGGCAAGGACAGCTGGCTAGCCCGATGCAGCACCAGCGACCCAAGTACATCCGAAGTCAGGGACGGAAACGGGAAGCCACGACGCAGCAAAAACAAGCGTCGGAATAAAGAAGACAGCCCGAAGAGCACGGCGGTAAATGCCGGATTCAGAAGCTCTTGGCCAGGTTAGCAAAAGCTGCCCTCCAAAGGCAACAAAGACGAACTGTCCAGCCTGAACAAGGTTCTGGACAAAATATGTCAGATCCACAGCACCCCCGATAAACCTGCAAATCATACCCATAGAGAATGTTGGGTCTTCAAGCAGTCCGGCAAACTCAATGCCGAACACAAGGGGCAGGATACACCAAGAGAAGACGAGGACGAGCCTCGCAAGCAAAGCACTGGGGAACAGAAGAAATTCCCAACAGAAGTTAAAACAGTAAACATGTTACACGTGATGAAGGGGAGGAACAAAGCGGCACTCCTAGAGACACATGCCCCAGGGCCTATCACTGCGGAGTTCTGCCACTGGTCGTCCAAACCGATCACCTTTGACCATCGGGATTACTCGGCAAGTATCCGACATGCAGGATGGGCTGCCTTGGTGTTAGACCCGATAATTGATGGATACCACTTCACACGAGTCCTGATGGACGGCGGCAGTAGTTTAAATCTGATATATCAGGACACAATCCGCAAAATGGGGATATACCCAACAAAAATCAGCCATAGCAATACTACCTTTAAAGGAGTAATGCCAGGCCCAGAAGCCCATTGCACGGGCTCCCTGCTACTAGAGGTTATATTCGGTTTTCCCGATAACTTCCACAGCGAAAAGTTAACCTTCCACATCGCTCCGTTCCACAGTGGCTATCAAGCACTACTCGGACGCGAAGCTTTCGCTCGCTTTAACGCAATACCGCATTACGCTTCCCTCATGCTTAAGATGCCCGGTCCACGTGGCATCATTACAGTAAATGAAAATATTGAGTGCTCCTTGCGCACGGAAGACCGTGCGGCTGCCTTGGCAGCCGCACACTAAACGGCCTCACCAACTAGAGCATCTGACAGGTCGTTAAGACCACGGACGCGGTTAGACGAGTCCGGTGTAGCTATATATAATTGATACAAGTTTGATGGCTATACCCCTATAACAATACAAGGGGCTCAATGCACGTAGACAAGTGGCAATTAGGCTCAACTTTACTCATCTTGAACTGTACATGGTTTATTTAGTATAACCTACCTTTTGCACAAAAACTTTTCAGCTAAGTTCCTCTCTTTTACAGATGACCATCGTGCTACACCCGTCCAGGATACGGCACAACGGAGACACAGGCGCAGACGTGTAGCAGGGACCCGTTCCAATGATTCTTTTTAGATTAAGACCCTGCATAAACCTTTTTTACTGTCTCTTGTTGATACACATCCCCCGGATTCTCAGTACAATTGAGAAGGATGCTGACGTATTGGCATGTGGCCACGCCAGAATATGCATCAGCTCCGAATCATGTCTTTGGTCAAATGTTGGGTTTGCCCGGCTCCTGTGTTTTGCTGCCTTACGTTCCGCTCTATCGGCTAAGGCGGCACCAGGAGAACTACTGCGATTGTGCCCTGGTTCATCCGGACGAGCACCTCAGTAGGGAAAGCCGAAAACTGACTGTCATGATATAGCGTGAGACTGGTCAACCACTCGATGACCTAGCGGAATCTTCGGGATTCCTCCACCTTAACGAAGGGCCGTTTCCCGGCCAGGCATGTACACACCCCGAATTCGGATGAGCGCGGAGCCACCAGGGGCTATATAGTAGCCCCACTGTCAAACTCCTCTGGCTAAGTGAAAGTGTTAAAGCATTATAGTCCGATTGCCTAGTTCGCTGCGCTATCACCTCCTTAATGGACCAAGACATTGGATCAAGTGTGAACATGCGTCTTCTGCGAGCACCCCCGCATTATATGTGTGGGGGCTGAAGCCGACGACTGCCATCTTTCAGGTTATATATATAAACGGCCGCACATGAGGTATTATAATTCTTTCAAGCACAAGTATAAAATAGCCTTTACAATTCAGTAAAACATTGTTTTTCAATGGGAATACATGTCATTAGAACATAATATTCTTCGAGCACTGCGCTTCTATTGAACGAGCACCCTCAAGAACTTCTCGAAAGTAGTGCTCGGCTGGTACTCGGCTCTC
The DNA here is from genome assembly GCF_018294505.1 of Triticum aestivum. Lineage (NCBI taxonomy): Eukaryota > Viridiplantae > Streptophyta > Magnoliopsida > Poales > Poaceae > Triticum > Triticum aestivum. Next base: position 593,078,990 of record NC_057812.1, on the reverse strand, counting down.
GTCCGAATCTTGGGCTGCAATGGCGGTGGCCTCCATCTCCGCCTAGTATATATTCACACGGGCAAGGGCCATCCGCGCACCCTCTACGCACGCTGACCTCTTCATCGCGTTGATGTGCGGCACTGCACCAAGGAACTGCTGCACCAAACTAAAATAATTGTTTGGCTTTGGCCTTCCCGGCCACAGATGATCCACAACAGACCTTATGGCGAGTCCAGACAACCTATTCAGCTCAGCCCATTCGGCCAACCGATCAGTCAATGGAAGCGGACGCTCTGGAACGTTAAATTGTGACCAGAACAGCTTTTCCACTTCGCGATCTTTTTGATCTCGGAAGTATTCGGCCGCATCGGCAGCACTCGCCGCTAAGTCCAGATATGCGTCCGTAGAACTCCACAGCTGGTCCAAAGGGGTGTACCTAGGATCTTCGAACTTCATCCGCAGCATAAAGGGCTTCCCAACCACGATATCCCCGGCTTGACGCAGCTCCTCCTTCATCGCTCTCATTGCAGAGCGGGTGTCTTTGGTCGCCATCGTGGCCTTCTCCAGGTCTATCCTCTTCGCTCGATCTTCCTTTTCAAGAAGCTCGTAACGGTCAGTGGCGTTCTTCAATTCCACAGCCATCCTGGCTATTTCCTCCTTGCTTTGGCAGTGAGCAGCCTGTTCGGCTTTCAGCTCCTCGGTTGCCTTTAGGGCAGCCGCATCACTTTTCCTGGCTTGTTCTTTGGCTCGGGCAAGTTCCGCCCGAAGGTTCTCCACGGCCGCAGCTTCATCTGCATTCACACACATGTTATAGATACTGGCATCATGCTCCTCTTCCCATGTGTCACCGGAGGAATCACATACCCTGTGCCTCATCAAGCCGCTTGTTGACAAGTACGATGGCGGCGTCTGCCATGTCAAGCTGCCGCTTTAGCTCGGCAAACTCATCAGTCCTGCTGGCCACCGGACCCTCCGCCACCTGCATATTAAGGCGGCACGATTATTTCTGGGACTATGATCCTCTGTGCGCTGTTGTCTTCGACAACACCTAGAGTCTCAGGGGCTACTATCTACACAGGGCACATCTAAAAATGTGCGGTACTGTCAAAAATGTACATCATTTCGCTTACCTCAAAACCCGTCAGTAGACTCATAAAGGCTTCATGCAACCCTCTTTCGGCGGACGAAATCCTTTCAATCACCATGCTCATCAACGTGTAGTGCTCTTCTGAGATAGCCGCTTGCTCTAGCAGATCCCTCAGTACGTCCGACCGTAATCCAGATGGTGCGAGACTCTTTCGATTTCCCTCTTCAAGAGCCGGATACTAAGGACTTCGGGTGGCCATAGGATTGCCTTCTGGCCTTGCCGGATCAGGAGAAACCCTCCGTGACGACACCTCGGGGTCGCCCGCCTCATGAGGCGGTATGGCAGGGGGAGGCGTTTCGCTCTCCATCATCTCTGGAAGAAGATCCCCTGAAGACAAGCTCTGCTGAGAAGGGCTAAGATCCGAACTGCAAGATAAATGCTTCGGTTATTTTCCTCAGAAGTAAAGCGAGATATTTTCATTATTAAGTACCCTTTTACTTACAGCTCGGCGGAGGGCTGATCCCCTTGAGGGCATAGTGCGGCCGGGGTAGCCCCCGAGGCAGGACCCTCCGGCGAAGATTTCTTCCCCCGTTTGGAGACCATTGTCTCCGGGTCCTCAGAGGCGGTCCTCTTCCTTCCCTGGGGAGAGGAAGTTTCAGTCCCTCCTCCCCGGCTAACTTCCTTCGCGGAGGCGCTAGCCTCCTTGTTCCCCCCTTTATCTTCTCCTAAGGGCGCTTGATAAGGCGCGATCTCCAGCATCCTGGTTAGCACGGGATTTGGTGAGGTCTCAGGGAGGGGGGGCGGACACCTGATCAACTTTGCCTTCGCTATCCAATCCTGGTCAAAGAGCGGCTTTTTTAGGGCGACGTTGCGATAAATAAACGGACAGTGTGTTCGGGTGCAGGGCTACTTACTTGGGTATCCGGGCGATTGCATCTCAGACCTACATCCTCAGTGATGTCCGGACACATTATTTGTGGTCTGAAGAACAATTTATACATCTCCTTGGGCGTCATGCCGAGGAAGCGTTGGATAGCTCGCGGTCCCTCCGGGTTGAACTCCCACATGCGGAGGGGACGGCGTTTGCAAGGCTGGACTCGACGAACTAGAATAACTTGCACTACCATAACCAGGCTGAAATCTCTCTTAAAGATATCTCAGATATGGCTTTGCAATATTGGCACGTCCTTGGCTGGACCCCAGCTCAGCCCCATGCTGATCCATGACATCAGTTGTGGTGGGGGGCCTGAGCGAAAGGTGGGAGCAGTTACCCACTTGGCACTTCGAGGAGCTGTGATGTAGAACCACTCCCGCTGCCACAATTCGGACACCTCTGGGAAGCTACCCTCAGGCCATGGAGCGCCAGCGATTTTGCTTATTGAAGCACCTTCGCACGCTGCGTGCTGCCCCTCGATCATCTTCGGCTTCACATCGAAGGTCTTGAGCCACGGGCCGAAATGAGGGGTAATGCAGAGGAAGGCCTCACATACGACAATAAATGACGAAATGTGAAGAAGGGAATCCGGGGCCAGATCATGAAAATCTAGCCCATAATAGAACATAAGACCCCTAACAAAGGGATCCAGAGCGAGGCCTAGTCCTCAGAGGAAGTGGGAGACGAACACGACGCTCTCGTTGGGTTCGGGAGTAGGGACGACTTGCCCTCGGGCAGGCAGCCGATGCGAAATTTCGGCGGTCGGATATCTGGCCTCTCTCAACCTCTTGATGTCCTCCTCCATGACGGAGGAAGGCATCCACCGACCTTGAAGGTTGGATCCAGACATAGTTGAAGGTCCGAAGCACCTGACCTGAGTTTTGGGTGTTAGAACTCGAGGCGGGGGAAGGATTTGATTGAGCACGAGAGGGGAAAAAGAAAAGGCCTTGTCCCCTTTATAAAGAGGGTGAATATCAAGCGTCCTCCTTGTGGCCGTTTGGGACTTGCCTAAGATCTAGGAGTCCTACCAATAGGCACGGTTGGGTTACCCACGTCCGTATTGATGAGAATCCTGTAATAAAGGGGACACGATCTCTGCGTCGACAAGACGTGCCAAGGAAACCGCCTCGCGAAACACGCTGAGATGGGTTATGAAAACCGATTCGAATAAAACCTGGCTGTGGTGTGATGTCACACTATGGGGTACGTCAGCAGATTAGATTTGTGGAAATATTATTCTCTCTACGGTGGTGTGTGGAACTCGTTTTGCAGAGCCGGACACGATCCTCGTGTTCAAAATCTTCTATGAAGTATTCGGAGAAGGAACCCGCCTTGCAATGTCGAAGACAATCTGCGCGCTGGACTCATCGTCATTGAAGCCTGGTTCAGGGGCTACTGAGGGAGTCCTGCATTAGGGGGTATCTGGACAGCCGGACTATATCCTTTGGCCGGACTATTGGACTATGAAGATACAAGATTGAAGACTTCGTCCCATGTCCGGATGGGACTCTCCTTGGCGTGGAAGGCAAGCTTGGCAATACGGATATGTAGATATCCTTCCTTGTAACCGACTCTGTGTAACCCTAGCCCCCTCCGGTGTCTCTATAAACCAGAGGGTTTAGTCCGTAGGACCAATAACAACAATCATACCATAGGCTAGCTTCTAGGGTTTAGCCTCTTCGATCTCGTGGTAGATCAACTCTTGTACTACTCATATTATCAAGAACAATCAAGCAGGACGTAGGGTATTACCTCCATCAAGAGGGCCCGAACCTGGGTAAACATCGTGTCCCCTGCCTCCTGTTACCATCCGCCTAGACGCACAGTTCGGGACCCCCTACCCGAGATCCGCCGGTTTTGACACCGACAGTCATCATTTGATCTTCTAAGAATTCCATCATAATCTCTTGAGAGGCACAATGAATTCTTCACTCTAGTTACTTGCTTCAAGACTTGATCAACTAAGACCTAACACACGAGCTTCACATGATCTTGTCTTGAAGCCATAGCTTGAATTCTTCTCTTTGATTATTCTCTCAAGCTCTTGATTCTTATAAGCCTACATGTGTCAATCTTTGAGATCGTCTAATGAACTCCACCTTGAACAGAATTGGTTAGACATTAAAATCAATCTTGATGGCTTCAATAGAAATCCCCAAAGACCAGCTTGAAACCTCACTAGATATGGGACCTCGAGAGTCAAAACCTAGGCCTTATGTGCATGGGGGTTAGGGACCCCATGCATACTGGGGTTAGGAGGCCCGTGGGCACGGGATATCTAGAGACGGGTACCATGAGGACTGCTTTGGATGATTTCATGGCATTCTTCACAAAACAACTCAATGCACTTCAAGCATCACTACGGAACATATCTTCATATAAGATTCAATGCACTTGATGCTCCATAGGAATTGTCAATTAATACCAAAGCTTAGAGCAAATATATCTTCATATATATGGACTTCGCCCTTGATTCCATCCAATATCATAGATGCACCACCTATGGAAAAAACTTAAAATATATCTCACTGAAAACATTAGTCCATAGAGATTGTCATTAATTACCAAAACCACACTTATGGGCTACATGCCCTTTCAGATGGCCATGACAGATAAGGTGGGTGAAGGGATGGACAAGGTGGTGGTGACCTAGATGTGGCATCGTGTGGCGGAGAAGTTGACCATGGGTGGCGGGGGATAACAGTTTGACTGGTGGCGATAGCGTATATGTTGACGACATGAGAGAAGAGTGTAGAAGGTGAGATGAGGAATGAATCTAATTATTTATACATATGACAAATAGTCTGTCCCATAATTTACCAATTACCTCGCAAACTTTTTTTAGGGAAAGCCAACCTTATGCGGACACTCTATTTGTCCGCGGATGCGTCCGTACGCATCCGCCGATAGTGATATAGGGATCTGCCATCCAACCATGTCCGCATACATTTCAAAGAAAATATGAAGAAACCAGATGAACTTCAGAAAATAGGATGATTTTCATTTAAACCGGATAACATTCATTACATTTTTGACATATTTCATTAAATAAAAGCGTTCGGACCCTAACCTAATCTAAATCTTGGTCGGCCCCCGTCCTCCACGTCCTTGTTGTTCCCTTCCATGTCCATGTACGATGGCCGTGAACCCTGTGAAGTGAACTGAGGTCACCGGCGAGGAAGAGTATGACATGGAATATGGACTAGTCCACATGGGACACAAGGCGTCGTCGTGTACCAAGCCCTACTCCTCTTCATAGTCCATGACCTGGTCGTCTCCGGTGGAGGTGAGGTTGACTATGGATGTGGACGGGTCGATCTCATCGTCGTACCAGTGCCAACGACCTGCACGTGACGGCATTCCCGTTCACGACTGCATGCGTATCCAACTCTGCCACACGAGCACTACACGCGGCCTCGTACAACACCTATTGTTCCCGAGCCAAGTTGGGGTTCTCCATGGACATGGCCGCCACGGCCTCCGCGCTCGTGAACTCGTAGTAGATTTGGCCCTCCGCCTGCTGGGGATGCGCGAGGAGGGACAAGTTGTACCGCTGCTCCTCCAGCGCCCGGGAGAATGATGACACCGTTTGCTGTGCCGCTGCTCCCCCGTCATGATAGCGTCAAAGTGCTCTGCTCCATGGTTATTTCGTCATGGACCTGCGTGAGCAGGGGCTCCGCTCGTCGAAGGAGGACTCCACCATCGTTGGGTTATCATCGAAGACCTGGGGAGAGCTCGCCGGCAAGCCGACCTGTACCCAATACACACTCACAGATCTGCCAGCCTTCCGCAAGGTGGACTACCTCGTTCTCCTGGTCCGTCGAGAGGCACTTCCACATCACCCTAGAGCTCGCAGTCATGGCAAAGGTGGTGCGAGGAGGATTATTGGAAGCGGATGTGTTTTGTGGTGTGGATGATGTTTGGTGAGGCAGCGTTTAAATAGCGAGTGTCAGCAAGGCCAAGCGGCGGGTAGTGTCAGTGCGAGCGCAATAGTGAGTTTCTCAACCGTCACGCATGTTTATTGTCGGCAGGCGGACAGAGGACAAACCGGCTTGAATACGGTAGATAGTCGTCCCATCCCATTCCGTCACGTCGCTCTGACATTGAACATGTGCCGAGACCGAGACGCGGTACAGGTGGCATTATGGGCCAGCATGCAGCTTCAATGCTAGTTGCATTGAGAGGTCACATTCGCTTTGAGCCGACATGAATGTGCCGCTGGAGCTCTAGATTGACATGAATGTGTGGCAACAGCTTCGCTCTGGAGAGGGTGCAGACATGTGAGTGGGTTTTCGATGGGTCCAGGGTGTCCGACACGTACGTGGAAATGGTTTGGACGGCCGCAAAGCCCCCTAGGTTACCTCCGGCTTATGGGTAAGGATGGCAATGGGTCGGGTTTGGATCGGGTTGAACAATATCAAATCCATATCCATATACATGAACACAGTCTTTGCCCGCCCATGAAAAAAATCCACGGGTGAAAAATTGTGTCCATGTCCAAACCCGATGGATATCCATACCCACTGGATGTTCATTGGGTCCTCTCGAAACATATAAATAAGAAATAACACAATGTTAACATAAGCTCTTCCGTTCTTCACTTCATGGCAGGCTAGGCTTCACTTATGGTAAACATCAACTTATGGTAAATCAAAACGTCCAGTCATAACCTAAGATCATTTACTATTTTTTCTAATAGATGAGAATGACGAGTCATTTAACAAGGAGATAAAAATAAGGGAAGGCACATTGGAGTATGTTACGGAGGGGATTAAATGTCCACTAATAAAATCTACAACAAGGATTGTGTAGTTTCTTTTGCATGTTTTAGATAACAAAGTGTAAAATTGCAGTGGGACATGTGACTGTTGGGTAGGGATAGCAGATTTTTGCCCATTAAGTCATACTATCATGTCGGGTTTGGGTATACCCATGGGTAAAAGATTATATCCATGCCCTACTCACGACCAGTCGGGTCGGATTTGGGCGCCGCCCATGGACACCAAAGCATATCCAAACTCTATCCATTTGAATCGGTTATCCATGGATATCCATGTCCATGGATAAAAGTGCCATCCTTACTTACGGGAAAATGGACGTCTGGACCGGTTCGAAGACTTATGAAGTATCACGTTGAATGACAAAATGGGTCCGAACCGTTCAATCCAAACGGATGCGGGGGATTTGAGAGTCCGTGTGGAAGGTTCCCTTAGGGCATTTCTAACTGATCCCCTAAAAATAGTGGAGTATCTGGTGGAGTAAACCCTTAGTGGAGTAAATTTACTCACTAAGTTTTGGCCGGACCTAGCCGATCCCCTATATATAACGGAGTAAATTTCTAAGCTTTCTAATTCTAGTGTAAATTGCAATTACATATCAGCACACGTATAGAAACTAAACATAAATTGGAATGTTCAAGCAAATCATGAATATAATTACAAACCGAATTCAAAGTTTACAAACCTAATTATTCAAATTTAAACATGCCAAATGGTTCAAATGTAGCAAATAGCATGTGATAGAACAACTAGGACTCGCTAAGATCTTGTTGGAGTTGAGCATGAACTTGACGGTTCTCGATCTTGCGATGCTCCTGTTCGTATCATACTATGGCTCAACCAAAGTCCCGTTGGTGGTGTACCGAAAGTTCTCAACCATATCTCTCTTGTCTTCAATGATCATGTTATGCAATATGATGCAACAAGTCATGATCCGCCATAGAACCTTGAATCTCTAGTACTCGGCAGGGCCACGAACAATTGCAAAGCGCTTCTAAAGCACACCGAAGGCTCTCCCAACATCTTTCCTAGCAGCTTCTTGACATTGGGCAAAGTGAATGTTTTTGTTACCTTTTGGACGCGGAATTATTTTGACCAAGGTGACCCATGGTGGATAGATGCCATCCGCAAGGTAGTAACCCATCGAGTAGTTGTGCCCTTGACCGAGTAGTTGCAACCAGGAGCTTCACCTTGAATAAGCATAGAAAACAGGGGTGATCTCGACAGGACATTCAAGTCATTGTGAGAGCCAGGCAAACCAAAGAATCAATGCCATATTCAACGATCCTTCGATGCAACTGCCTCAAGAATGATCATTGGATCGTTGCAATGGCCTTTGTACAAACCCTTCCACCCTGCAGGACAATACTTCCGTGTCCACTGCATACAGTCAAGTGATCCAAGCATCCCTGGCCATCCTCTTGCCTCACCCTCAGTCATCAGCATCTGGGTGTCTTCCTTGGTTGGTGCTCTCAAGTACTCTGGGCTAAAGAGAGCGATCACTGCTTTAATGAACCTTCAAACAGCCTCCAAGATTGTGTCTTCACCAATACAGGCATAGTAATCGATTGCATCGGTCGAACACCCATATGCCAAGACTCGAATAGCCGCAATACACTTCATCAGAGGGCTTGCTCTTATCTCTCCACATGCATTTTTGCGGAGGTTGAACCAGTCATCATATCTCTCAACGGCTTTTGCAGTGGTTAGAAAAAGAGTTGTGTGCATCTGAAAGCGCCGGCGAAAGTACTCCTCCGGATAGGTTGGCTTTGGGTCAAAGTAGTCTCTCGCGATCTTGGCATGATCCTCCACTCTATCACGGTTGATGTGTATGTGGCCAAAGTGTGATCCTCTCCTCAGCCGCCGAACATCATCATTGAAAATCATGCCTAAAAGGGTTTCAAAGTCGTCGCCGTCTTCTTCCTCTTCGGATGACGACGAGTCCTCCAAGGCCATCTCCCTCGACCTCTTCACCTACAATTCAAACGGCTAGGTTCAATCCAAACGGCTCAGTGCACAAAGAAACAATAAAAAAACTCACCAAGGCAATTTGACGAACACTTGCGATGCAGTGGTGGTGCACCGACCGGCCGGTGTCTTTTTGACCAAACAGGTCGCCGACGACGAGAGGGAATGACCTGCAGCGGTGTGCACTCAAGGTGAGATGCGGCAGCCGGCAGAAAAAGAAGAAGCAACGAAGCAATCAGACGAATCAACAATAGCGGCGGCGGCGTTTCACCTTGATTCCAGCGACGGCGATGGGGGGCGAACGGAATTGACGTTGGGCAGAAGGGCGGCGGGGGCGGGGGAGGCAACGAGGTAGCGGCGGGGGCGGCGGGCTATCGCCGGGAGTCGCGCCGGCAAATTTGCAGAGACTGGGGGGTGGGGGGCGACACGAGGAAGCGGTGCGGCTTTTACTCAGCCGCCACGCGTTTGAGTATAGTTAAGGATAATGTTGGGGCTGGAGTAAAAAATTTACTTCCTTACAACGGGGATCGGCTAGGTGCCGGCTAGAATTTTTACTCCTCTAACCAATTATAAGGGATCGGTTAGAAATGCCCTCATCTAGCAAGCAAAGCTACTTGCACCAACTCGTTCTGTCAGTACGGCCGATTCCAGACTTCCAGCACTTCTGCTCCCGGTCCAGACTCCAGAGAGAAGCGCCAGTCACTACAATGAGAGAGGCGCCAGTCACCAGTTGCCGAAGATCTTGGATCTTCTCAAGGCCATGTTGGGTCGGATGTGATCGAGTTGCCGCCAGACCGGGGTTCACAAATCACACGATGCCAATTGCCTGGCGCGCAATCGCCGATCAGTGCACCCTCGAGTTCGTCCCTGCCCCGAAGCGCAGTGCGGAGAGGGGCCGGACACCCGAAGAAAGACACGACGAAGCAACAGCCAGTGCGCACGGCTCCCGTCAGACTAATCAGCCGGCCCCAGGCTATATATATGACAGGATAGGAGCTGTGTGATGGACCGCTTAATTTGTGTTCCCTCCACTCACCAGGACCCCAGCCGCCCCACTACCTGACGGCCACTTGTGCCGTGGTGCACGCCATGGCCGCCTCCGCTGCCGCTTCTTCTCGCCGTGGCTTCCTTCGGCTGCTCGCCGCCGCCGCCGTCCTCGCGGCATTCGGGGTCTGGGCTGCCCGTGCTGCGGGGAGCTCGGATGATCGCGCGCTGCTGAGCGTGGCGTCCCTGTTCCCCGGCCCGGCTTGCCCCGCGACAGCAGGTTAATTCCCCGGTCGAGCTCATGATCGCCGCCCGTCAAGCTGGTCGCTTTTCTTCTCTCAGTCGTTCGTTGACTGCTGCGTCTAGCTAATTGAATCCGGCCATGGTTGAATCGCCTGTGTTGTTTCTATTTTTCGGCCTTAGTAATTTCATCTCTTCTTTTGACACCAACTAATAAATGCATACTGCAACGTACGTCGATATGTTGCCATTTGAATATAGGAGTATATTACTTGTGTATATGTGATGATAAGCACAGCATTGATATTCAATATGATATTAATTGCATGCTAAACGATATTTGTTGTTGGATTGACATCGAGATTAATTGGATACGTCTCTTTGGTTTTTTTTAAACTTTCGATCTATTAATCATCTGTTAAGGCAGTACAAAGAACAATAAAAGTAAAAAGTATATCTGGTATGTAGATCAAAAAGTATATCTGGTACACCTATCAACGGCTAGTACAAAAAACACTAGAAGTAAGAATTACATTCAGGTCCGTAGATCACTTAGCGAGGACTACAAGTGTGATTTTGTCCCACCAAAAATAATCCAGACTTATAAAAACTGTTGAATAAAATCTTTCTAGTATTATTTCAACAAATCAATTCTACCATGCCACGGAATATGGATCCACCGTCAACCGTTTGCTCTAGGGTTCATGCTATGTTTTATAAGTTTGATTGGTAATACCAAATTCTTTTTTCTTAGGGAAAAACAAATGTGCTCTTTTTTATAGGAAAAAACGAGCGAGCTCTTTTCTGTGATACATGACGAAACCCTATGATATACTTTTTCTAGAAAAATGCAATGAGACATTATGCAACACATTGAAATGATATATTTTTTAATGATGGACGCTGGATTCATGCACGGAATATTGCATGCATGGCTCGATCTCATAATGTAAGACATTTTTTTGACTCTACAATAAGTTGTTTGCTGCAGAACAGCTGAAGTGAACAAAAATACTTGAGTTGTCTTTTACTGTTCTTTGACTGGTCGAACGTGACCAACTAGAGACCAAGTTGCTAGAGTGACACTCTGACCAAAACCCACCACCAGTACAGATTTTCTGCAATTCCTGACAAGGATGGTTCGATTTCATTGATTACACCTGTAATTCGAATTTATCTTTACTAAAAAGGGTTTAATTTCCATCCTGAGGAGTACTATACTGTGTTATCTAGCCCAAGTAAAATCTGAACTTTCTGATCCAAGCCGAACATGCCCCTGAAAATGCAGAGCACGGACCCAGCGCTGCGGCGTCAGCGAGGATGAGGATCGTCCACCAGCACGGCCCATGCTCTCCTCTGGCCGATGCGCACGGCAAGCGGCCGGCCCACGACGAGATCCTCGCCGCCGACCAGAACCGCGTCGAGTCGATCCAGCGCCGGGTGTCGGCGACCACCGGCCGGGGCAAACTGACGAAGCGCGCTGCGCCTGTCCAGCCCGCGCCAAAGAAGAGCCCCGGGCACTCGGCGTCCTCCTCCACCCCGTCGCTCCCGGCGACGTCCGGCCGCGCGCTGAGCACGGGCAACTACGTGGTGACCGTCGGGCTCGGCACGCCGGCGTCCAAGTACACGGTGGTGTTCGACACCGGCAGCGACACGACGTGGGTGCAGTGCCGCCCCTGCGTGGTCAAGTGCTACAGGCAGAAGGAGCCGCTCTTCGACCCGGCCAAGTCGTCCACCTACGCCAACGTCTCCTGCTCCGACCCCGCCTGCGACGACCTCGACAGCAACGGCTGCACCGGCGGCCACTGCCTCTACGCCGTCCAGTACGGCGACGGCTCCTACACCGTCGGCTTCTTCGCCCAGGACACGCTCACCATCGCCCACGACGCCATCAAGGTTAGTCTACACGTGCGCCAATGCGTACGTCACGTGACACGGATCGAGCAATATTGACATGGCGTCGTGCGTGGACGTGCTGCAGGGGTTCCGGTTCGGGTGCGGGGAGAAGAACAGCGGGCTGTTCGGGAAGACGGCGGGGCTGATGGGGCTCGGCCGCGGGAAGACGTCGCTGACGGTGCAGGCCTACGACAAGTACGGCGGCGCGTTCGCCTACTGCCTCCCGGCGTCGTCGTCGGGGACGGGGTACCTGGACTTCGGCCCGGGGTCGGCGGGCAACAACGCGAGGCTGACGCCGATGCTGGCCGACAAGGGGCCGACGTTCTACTACGTGGGCATGACCGGCATCCGCGTGGGCGGGCAGCAGGTGCCCATCGCGGAGTCGGTGTTCTCCACGGCCGGGACGCTGGTGGACTCCGGCACGGTGATCACGCGGCTCCCGGCGACCGCGTACACCGCGCTGTCCAAGGCGTTCGCCACGGGCATGTCGGCGAGCGGGTACAAGACGGCGCCGGCGTACTCGATCCTGGACACCTGCTACGACTTCACGGGGCTGAGCGACGTGTCGCTGCCGACGGTGTCGCTGGTGTTCCAGGGCGGCGCGTGCCTGGACGTGGACGTGTCCGGGATCGTGTACGCCATCAGCCAGGCGCAGGTGTGCCTGGCGTTCGCGTCCAACGGCGACGACGAGAGCGTCGCCGTCGTCGGGAACACGCAGCAGAAGACCTACGGCGTGCTCTACGACCTCGGCAGGAAGACCGTCGGCTTCGCCCCCGGATCCTGCTGATTGACAGGCTCGTGGCCATTATTCAATAACTAAGCTGTGTCCACCAAATGGTCAGTGGCTATACATAACTAGTTACATATATGTGAGAAATGCGTGTACACTATACACCAACTGTAAGCGATGGAATTGGTACGCTTCGACACAAGTAAAGAAACAGAGAAGTGGTGACACATTGACGCTGTGTTCGTGATGTACAAGCAGATACACAAAGGGGATATTTGGTTGTCTCGGCTGCGTTGAATTCGTGGCCCGCACGCTTGTTAAAGCAGCCCTCGGCTTGGTTGAGAAGAACGGGTTGAATCGGCAGTTTCTTCACAGCCAGACTCCAGCAGGCGCAACGTCGCATGAGGCTGCATGCGTTGGGAAGCGCGGGACTCTAACAGACGCAACGTTGCATGAGGCTGCATGCGTTGGGAAGCGCGGGAGATTGGACGGTTCGGTGTTAACACCCTATTCCACTCCCCCTATCACTCAAACCCATGTTCTCCCACCATCCCTTCATTGCCATCGATGGCCTATGCTGCTCCACTATTGTGCCTCCAAATCCTTGCACCCTACACTAGTGCTCACCTCCGGTGGCTCGCCAGCGTTGAGTCGAGGAGCTTCATACACGAGGACTTGGAGAGGATGTTGAAGGCTACAACCCCCTTCCACACTTGGCCGCGCTCAACATGTATTGAGTCTCCGTCTAAGGCGGGCACCTCAAGTGTGACATGTGGGACTTCTATGGTCCAGGGACTTCTACGGTTCGGCGGGCACTTTTGTTGCCAATCCCGCTGTCGGTGTCAAAATCGACAGATCTCAGGTAAGGGGTCCCGAACTGTGCGTCTAAGGATCGATGGTAATAGAAGACAAGGGACACGATGTTTTACCCAGGTTCGGGCCCACTCGATGGAGGTAATACCCTACGTCCTGCTTGATTGACTTTGATAAGTATAGGGGTTACAAGAGTTGATGTACCACGAGATTGTAATGGCTAAACCCTAATTGTCTAGCATGTATGATTATGATTGCCTCTAGGACTAAACCCTCCGGTTTATATAGACACCGGAGGGGGCTAGGGTTGTACAGAGTCGGTTTACAGAGAAATGAATATTCATATCCGCACGCTAAGCTTGCCTTCCACGCCAAGGAGAGTCCCATCTGGACACGGGAGGAAGTCTTCTATCTTGTATCTTCACGGCCCATTAGTCCGCCCCATGTCATATAGTCCGAACGCCCGAGGACCCCTTAATCCAGGACTCCCTAAGTAGCCCCTGAACCAGGCTTCAATGACGAGGTGTCCGGCGTGCAGATTGTCCTCGGCATTACAAGGCGGGTTCCTCCTCCGAATACTTCAAAGTAGTCCTTGAACAGAGATCGTGTCCGGCTCTGCGAAACAGACTCCACATACAACCATAACAGGATATAACATTTAATAAGTCCCATCTACTAACGGCTTTCGAGGCGAGACGTGACGTCCCCTGGCTGGTTATTATTTCGAACCGTCTTTCAATCTCTCGTTCCACGTTACGAGACACGGTCTTTATTGGCACATCTTGTGAGAGTAGAGATCGTGCCCGTTTATCACGGGATCCCTATCGATACGGGCATGGGTAATCCAACCGTGCCGTTTGCACGATCCCTTGGGAATAGGCGACCTTTAAGGCCTGTGGGGAGGCGTTCGATATTCATCGCCTTTATAAAGGGTTACAAACCCACCTTTCTCCCCCACGCCTACCTCTTCCTTAGCCTTTCCAGCCCCGAGCTCCAGCGCCCGGGTCTTGATTTCTTTCATTGCTACCAACCCTTTCTAGTCATGTCCGAATCTAGCTCCCCAGGCAGGTGGATGGTGTTGGGTTTCGTAGTAATTTCAAAAAATTTCCTACGCTCACGCAAGATCATGGTGATGCATAGCAACGAGAGGGGAGAGTATGATCTACGTACCCTTGTAGATCGACAACTGAAGCGTTTGGTTGATGTAGTCGTACGTCTTCACGGCCCGACCGATCAAGCACCGAAACTACGGCACCTCCGAGTTCTAGCACACGTTCAGCTCGATGACGATCCCCGGACTCCGATCCAACTCCGATCCAGCAAAGTGTCGGGGAAGAGTTCCGTCAGCACGACGGCGTGGTGACGATCTTGATGTACTACTGCAGCAGGGCTTTGCCTAAGCACCGCCATAATATTATCGAGGACTATGGTGGAAGGGGGCACCGCACACGGCTAAGAATATGATCACGTGGATCAACTTGTGTTTCTCTGGGGTGCCCCTGCCTCCGTATATAAAGGCTCAAGGGGGGGGGGTGCGGCCGGCCTAGGAGAGGCGCGCCAGGAGGAGTCCTACTCCCTCTGGGAGTAGGATTCCCCCCCCCCCCAATCCTAGTTGGAATAGGATTCGCGGAGGGGGGGGGGGGGAAGAGAGAGGGGGGCCGGCCCCCTCTCCTTGTCCTATTCGGACCAAGGGAGGGGAGGGGCGCGCGGCGCATCTAGGGCTGCCCCTTCTCTTTTCCACTAAGGCCCACTTAGGCCCATATAGCTCCCGGGGGGTTCCGGTAACCTCCCGCTACTCCGGTAAAATCCCGATTTCACCCGGAACACTTCTGATATCCAAACATAGGCTTCCAATATATCAATCTTTATGTCTCGACCATTTCGAGACTCCTCGTCATGTCCGTGATCACATCCGGGACTCCAAACAACCTTCGGTATATCAAAATGTATAAACTCATAATATAACTGTCATCGTAACCTTAAGCGTGCGGACCCTACGGGTTCGAGAACAATGTAGACATGACTGAGACACGTCTCCGGTCAATAACCAATAGCGGAACCTGGATGCTCATATTGGCTCCTACATATTCTACGAAGATCTTTTATCGGTCAGACCGCATAACAACATACGTTGTTCCCTTTGTCATCGGTATGTTACTTGCCCGAGATTCGATCGTCGGTATCCCATACCTAGTTCAATCTCGTTACCGGCAAGTCTCTTTACTCGTTCTGTAATACATCATCCCGCAACTAACTCATTAGTTGCAATGCTTGCAAGGCTTAAGTGATGTGCATTACCGAGAGGGCCCAGAGATACCTCTCCGACAATCGGAGTGACAAATCCTAATCTCGAAATACGCCAACCCAACATGTACCTTTGGAGACACCTGTAGAGCTCCTTTATAATCACCCAGTTACGTTGTGACGTTTGGTAGCACACAAAGTGTTCCTCTGGCAAACGGGAGTTGCATAATCTCATAGTCATAGGAACATGTATAAGTCATGAAGAAAGCAATAGCAACATACTAAACGATCGGGTGCTAAGCTAGTGGAATGGGTCATGTCAATCAGATCATTCAACTAATGATGTGATCTTGTTAATCAAATGACAACTCTTTGTCTATGGTTAGGAAACATAACTATCTTTGATTAACAAGCTAGTCTAGTAGAGGCATACTAGTGACACTCTGTTTGTCTATGTATTCACACATGTATTATGTTTCTGGTTAATACAATTCTAGCATGAATAATAAACTTTTATCATGATATAAGGAAATAAATAATAACTTTATTATTGCCTCTAGGGCATATTTCCTTCAGTCTCCCACTTGCACTAGAGTCAATAATCTAGATTACACAGTAATGATTCTAACACCCATGGAGCCTTGGTGCTGATCATGTTTTGCTCGTGGAAGAGGCTTAGTCAACGGGTCTGCAACATTCAGATCCGTATGTATCTTGCAAATCTCTATGTCTCCCACCTGGACTAGATCCCGGATGGAATTGAAGCGTCTCTTGATGTGCTTGGTTCTCTTGTGAAGTCTGGATTCCTTCGCCAAGGCAATTGCACCAGTATTGTCACAAAAGATTTTCATTGGACCCGATGCACTAGGTACAACACCTAGATCGGATATGAACTCCTTCATTTGCTACTTCCGAAGCAGCTATGTATTCCGCTTCACACGTAGATCCCGCCATGACGCTTTGTTTAGAACTGCACCAACTGACAGCTCCACCGTTTAATGTAAACACATATCCGGTTTGCGATTTAGAATCGTCCGGATCAGTGTCAAAGCTTGCATCAACGTAACCGTTTACGATGAGCTCTTTGTCACCTCCATATACGAGAAACATATCCTTAGTCCTTTTCAGGTACTTCAGGATGTTCTTGACCGCTGTCCAGTGATCCACTCCTGGATTACTTTGGTACCTCCCTGCTAGACTTATAGCAAGGCACACATCAGGTCTGGTACACAGCATTGCATACATGATAGAGCCTATGGCTAAAGCACAGGGAACATCTTTCATCTTCTCTCTATCTTCTGCAGTGGTCGGGCATTGAGTCCGACTCAACTTCACACCTTGTAACACAGGCAAGAACCCTTTCTTTGCTTGATCCATTTTGAACTTCTTCAAAATCTTGTCAAGGTATGTGCTTTGTGAAAGTCCAATTAAACGTCTTGATCTATCTCTATAGATCTTTATGCCTAATATGTAAGCAGCTTCACCGAGGTCTTTCATTGAAAAACTTTTATTCAAGTATCCCTTTATGCTATCCAGAAATTCTATATCATTTCCGATCAGTAATATGTCATCCACATATAATATCAGAAATGCTACAGAGCTCCCACTCACTTTCTTGTAAATACAGACTTCTCCAAAAGTCTGTATAAAACCAAATGCTTTGATCACACTATCAAAGCGTTTATTCCAACTCCGAGAGGCTTGCACCAGTCCATAAATGGATCGCTGGAGCTTGCACCCTTTGTTAGCTCCCTTTGGATCGACAAAACCCTCCGGTTGCATCATATACAACTCTTCTTCCAGAAATCCATTCAGGAATGCAGTTTTGACATCCATCTGCCAAATTTCATAATCATAAAATGCGGCAATTGATAACATGATTCGAACAGACTTAAGCATCGCTACGGGTGAGAAGGTCTCATCGTAGTCAATCCCTTGAACTTGCCGAAACCCTTTTGCGACAAGTCGAGCTTTGTAGACAGTAATATTACCGTCGGCGTCAGTCTTCTTCTTGAAGATCCATTTATTCTCAATTGCTTGCCGATCATTGGGCAAGTCAACCAAAGTCCACACTTTGTTCTCATACATGGATCCCATCTCAGATTTCATGGCTTCAAGCCATTTCGCGGAATCTGGGCTCACCATCGCTTCTTCATAGTTCGTAGGTTCATCATGATCTAGTAGCATGACTTCCAGAACAGGATTACCGTACCACTCTGGTGCGGATCTTACTCTGGTTGATCTACGAGGTTCAGTAGTATCTTGTTCTGAAGTTTCATGATCATTATCATTAGCTTCCTCACTAATTGGTGTAGGTGTCACAGAAATAGTTTTCTGTAATGTACTACTTTCCAATAAGGGAGCACGTATAGTTACCTTGTCAAGTTCTACTTTCCTCCCACTCACTTCTTTCGAGAGAAACTCCTTCTCTAGAAAGTTTCCGAACTTAGCAACAAAAGTCTTGCCTTCGAATCTGTGATAGAAGGTGTATCCAATAGTCTCCTTTGGATATCCTATGAAGAAACATTTCTCAGATTTGGGTTCGAGCTTATCAGGTTGAAGCTTTTTCACATCGCAGCCCCAAACTTTCAGAAACGACAACTTTGGTTTCTTGCCAAACCATAGTTCATAAGGCGTCGTCTCAACGGATTTTGATGGTGCCCTATTTAACGTGAATGCGGCCGTCTCCAAAGCATAACCCCAAAACGATAGCGGTAAATCAGTAAGAGACATCATAGATCGCACCATATCTAGTAAAGTACGACTACGACGTTCGGACACACCATTACGCTGTGGTGTTTTGGATGGCGTGAGTTGCGAAACTATTCCGCATTGTTTCAAATGAAGAGCAAACTCATAACTCAAATATTCTCCTCCACGATCAGATCGTAGAAACTTTATTTTCTTGTTACGATGATTTTCAACTTCACTCTGAAATTCTTTGAACTTTTCAAATGTCTCAGACTTATGTTTCATTACCCATATCTGCTTAAGTCATCTGTGAAGGAGAAAATAACGATATCCGCCACGAGCCTCAATATTCATCGAACCACATACATCTGTATGTATGATTTCCAACAAATCTGTTGCTCTCTCCATAGTACCGGAGAACGGTGTTTTAGTCATCTTGCCCATGAGGCACGGTTCACAAGTACCAAGTGATTCATAATCAAGTGGTTCCAAAAGTCCATCAGTATGGAGTTTCTTCATGCGCTTTACACCGGTATGACCTAAACAGCAGTGCCACAAATAAGTTGCACTATCATTATCAACTCTACATCTTTTGGTTTCAACATTATGAATATGTGTGTTACTACTATCAAGATTCAATAAGAATAGACCCCTCTTCAAGGGTGCATGACCATAAAAGATATTACTCATATAAATAGAACAACCATTATTCTCTGATTTAAATGAATAACCGTCTCGCATCAAACAAGATCCAGATATAATGTTCATGCTTAACGCTGGCACCAAATAACAATTACTTAGGTCTAATATTAATCCCGAAGTTAGATGTAGAGGTAGCGTGCCGACTGCGATCACATCGACTTTGGAACCGTTTCCCACGCGCATCGTCACCTCGTCCTTAGCCAATCTTCGCTTAATCCGTAGTCCCTGTTTCGAGTTGCAAATATTAGCAACAGAACCAGTATCAAATACCCAGGTACTACTGCGAGCATTAGTAAGGTACACATCAATAACATGTATATCACATATACCTTTGTTCACCTTGCCATCCTTTTTATCCGCCAAATACTTGGGGCAGTTCCGCTTCCAGTGACCAGTCTGCTTGCAGTAGAAGCACTCAGTTTCAGGCTTAGGTCCAGACTTGGGTTTCTTCTCTTGAGCAGCAACTTGCTTGCTGTTCTTCTTGAAGTTCCCCTTCTTCTTCCCTTTGCCCTTTTTCTTGAAACTAGTGGTCTTGTTGACCATCAACACTTGATGCTCCTTTTTGATTTCTACCTCCGCAGCTTTCAGCATTGCGAAGAGCTCGGGAATAGTCTTATTCATCCCTTGCATATTATAGTTCATCACTAAGCTCTTGTAGCTTGGTGGCAGTGATTGGAGAATTCTGTCAATGACGCAATCATCTGGAAGATTAACTCCCATTTGAATCAAGTGATTATTATACCCAGACATTTTGAGTATATGCTCACTGACAGAACTGTTCTCCTCCATCTTGCAGCTATAGAACTTATTGGAGACTTCATATCTCTCAATCCGGGCATTTGCTTGAAATATTAACTTCAACTCCTGGAACATCTCATATGCTCCATGACGTTCAAAACATCGTTGAAGTCCCGGTTCTAAGCCGTAAAGCATGTCACACTGAACTATCGAGTAGTCATCAGCTTTGCTCTGCCAGACGTTCACAACATCAGGTGTTGCTCCAGCAGCAGGCCTGGCACCCAGCGGTGCTTCCAGGACGTAATTCTTCTGTGCAGCAATGAGGATAATCCTCAAGTTACGGACCCAGTCCGTGTAATTGCTACCATCATCTTTCAACTTCGCTTTCTCAAGGAACGCATTAAAATTCAACGGAACAACAGCACGGGCCATTTATCTACAATCATACATAAACAAGCAAGATACTATTAGGTACTAAGTTCATGATAAATTTAGGTTCAATTAATCATATTACTTAAAGAACTCCCACTTAGATAGATATCCCTCTAATCCTCTAAGTGATTATGTGATCCAAATCAACTAAACCATGTCCGATCATCATGTGAGATGGAGTAGTTTCACTGGTGAACATCACTATGTTGATCATATCTACTATATGATTCACGCTCGACCTTTCGGTCTCCATGTTCCGAGGCCATATCTGTATATGCTTGGCTCGTCAAGTATAACCTGAGTATTCCGCATGTGCAACTGTTTTGCACCCGTTGTATTTGAACGTAGAGCCTATCACACCCGATCCTCACGTGGTGTCTCAGCACGAAGAACTTTTGCAACGGTGCATACTCAGGGAGAACACTTCTTGATAATTTAGTGAGAGATCATCTTATAATGCTACCGTCAATCAAAGCAAGATAATATGCATAAAAGATAAACATCACATGCAATCAATATAAGTGATATGATATGGCCATCATCATCTTGTGCTTGTGATCTCCATCTCCGAAGCACCGTCATGATCACCATCGTCACCGACGCGACACCTTGATCTCCATCATAGCATCGTTGTCGTCTCGCCAATCTCATGCTTCCACGACTATCGCTACCGCTTAGTGATAAAGTAAAGCATTACAGCGCAATTGCATTGCATACAATAAAGCGACAACCATATGGCTCCTGCCAGTTGCCGATAACTCAGTTACAAAACATGATCGTCTCATACAATAAAATTTAGCATCATGTCTTGACCATATCACATCACAACATGCCCTGCAAAAACAAGTTAGATGTCCTCTACTTTGTTGTTGCAAGTTTTACGTGGCTGCTATGGGCTTAAGCAAGAACCAATCTTACCTACACATCAAAACCACAACGATAGTTTGTCAAGTTGGTGCTGTTTTAACCTTCGCAAGGACCGGGCGTAGCCACACTCGGTTCAACTAAAGTTGGAGAAACTGTCACCCGTAAGCCAGCTATGTGCAAAGCACGTCGGGAGAACCGGTCTTGCGTAAGCGTACGCGTAATGTCGGTCTGGGCCGCTTCGTCCAACAATACCGCCGAACCAAAGTATGACATGCTGGTAAGCAGTATGACTTATATCGCCCACAACTCACTTGTGTTCTACTCGTGCATATAACATCAACATATAAAACCTAGGCTCGGATGCCACTGTTGGGTTTCGTAGTACTTTCAAAAAATTTCCTACACTCACGCAAGATCATGGTGATGCATAGAAACGAGAGGGGAGAGTATGATCTACGTACCCTTGTAGATCGACAACGGAAGCGTTTGGTTGATGTAGTCGTACGTCTTCACGGCCCGGCCGATCAAGCACCGAAACTACGGCACCTCCGAGTTCTAGCACACGTTCAGCTCCATGACGATCCCCGGACTTCGATCCAGCAAAGTGTCGGGGAAGAGTTCCGTCAGCACGACGGCGTGGTGACGATCTTGATGTACTACTGCGGCAGGGCTTCGCCTAAGCACCGCTACAATATTATCGAGGACTATGGTGGAAGGGGGCACCGCACACGGCTAAGAATATGATCACGTGGATCAACTTGTGTTTCTCTGGGGTGCCCCTGCCTCCGTATATAAAGGCTCAAGGGGGGGGGTGCGGCCGGCCTAGGAGAGGTGCGCTAGGAGGAGTCCTACTCCCTCTGGGAGTAGGATTCCCCCCCTCCAATCCTAGTTGGAATAGGATTCGCGGAGGGGGGAAAGAGAGAGGGGGGTCGGCCCCCTCTCCTTGTCCTATTCGGACCAAGGGAGGGGAGGGGCGCGCGGCCCATCTAGGGCTGCCCCTTCTCTTTTCCACTAAGGCCCACTTAGGCCCTTATAGCTCCCGGGGGGTTCCGGTAACCTCCCGGTACTCTGGTAAAATCCCGATTTCACCCGGAACACTTCTGATATGCAAACATAGGCTTCCAATATATCAATCTTTATGCCTCGACCATTTCGAGACTCCTCGTCATGTCCGTGATCACATCCGGGACTCCGAACAACCTTCGGTATATCAAAATGTATAAACTCATAATATAAATGTCATCGTAACCTTAAGCGTGCGGACCCTACGGGTTCGAGAACAATGTAGACATGACCGAGACACGTCTCCGGTCAATAACCAATAGCGGAACCTGGATGCTCATATTGGCTCCTACATATTCTACGAAGATCTTTTATCGGTCAGACCGCATAACAACATACGTTGTTCCCTTTGTCATCGGTATGTTACTTGCCCGAGATTCGATCGTCGGTATCCCATACCTAATTCAATCTCGTTACCGGCAAGTCTCTTTACTCGTTTTGTAATACATCATCCTGCAACTAACTCATTAGTTGCAATGCTTGCAAGGCTTAAGTGATGTGCATTACCGAGAGGGCCCAGAGATACCTCTCCGACAATCGGAGTGACAAATCCTAATCTCGAAATACGCCAACCCAACATGTACCTTTGGAGACACCTGTAGAGCTCCTTTATAATCACCCAGTTACATTGTGACGTTTGGTAGTACACAAAGTGTTCCTCTGGCAAACGGGAGTTGCATAATCTCATAGTCATAGGAACATGTATAAGTCATGAAGAAAGCAATAGCAACATACTAAACGATCGGGTGCTAAGCTAGTGGAATGGGTCATGTCAATCAGATCATTCAACTAATGATGTGATCCTGTTAATCAAATGACAACTCTTTGTCTATGGTTAGGAAACATAACTATCTTTGATTAACAAGCTAGTCTAGTAGAGGCATACTAGTGACACTCTGTTTGTCTATGTACTCACACATGTATTATGTTTCCGGTTAATACAATTCTAGCATGAATAATAAACTTTTATCATGATATAAGGAAACAAATAATAACTTTATTATTGCCTCTAGGGCATATTTCCTTCAGATGGTCTCCTCGGTCACCAAGGAAGATATCGCAAAACTCTGGGAGGCGAGGTACCTAACTGAGGAAATCCCCCACAGGCTTCCTGCAAAGGAGAAGGTTATCCCCACACCAAGGCCCGGCGAGCAAGTTGTGTTCATCTCCCACTTCCTCCGTGGGCTAGGGTTCGCTCTCCACCCCTTTGTTCATGGCCTTATGTTCTATTATGGGATAGATTTTCACGACCTAGCTCCGGACTCCTTTCTCCACATCTCGGCGTTCATCATTATGTGTGAAGCCTTTCTCCACACCCCCCGCACTTTGGCCTATGGCTCAAGACCTTCAGTGTGAGGCCGAAGATAATCGATGGGGAGCGGGCGGAGTGCGGCGGCGCTATGGTGAGCAAGCTTGCTAATACTGTCTGGCCAAAGGGCACCTTCTCGGAAACCTCCGACTTATGGCAACGGGAGTGGTTTTTCATCACAGAACATTGCGGTACCAAATGGGCAGCCACGCCTGCATTCCGATCTGGTCCTCCATTGCAACTCGCATCGTGGATTAATAAGGGGCTTGACTGGGGATCAACGGATGAAGTGCAGACGATACAAAGTCGTATCCAGAGCATCCTTGAAAAGGACACTAGCCTTATTAACGTGATCCAGGTGATGCTAGTCCGCCGGGTCCTGCTATGTCAACAACGACCTCTCCAAATGTGGGAGTTCAACCCAGAAGGACCGCAGACCCTTCAGCAATTTTTTGACATGACGCACAGAGGGGTGCGGAAACTATTCTTGAAGGCTCGAAAGCAATGGTCGGACACATCCGAGGACATCGGCCTTGACTGCAATCATCCGAATACCCCGGTAAGTACCCAACTCCCGAACGCAATTCGGTTAATTATCCCATAGCGATGTACTGAGAAACCTATCTTCAACCAGGGCTGGATAAAGAAGGCGGAGCGGATCAGGTGTCCGGCTCCACTTTCGGAAGACTCAGCAGATCATGTGTTAATGAGGATGCTGGCCCCGGTGCTGTATCAAATGTCGGCGAGTGAGGACAAGAAGAAGAGCAAGAGGGCTGAAGATGGCCTCCGCTCTAAAGGTGTACTGGATGCTATATCCGGGGAGGATGAAGCTACTTCTTCCGAAGACAAAGGGGAAGAGGAAGAAAGGGATATCTCTTCCCCCCACGGGAAGAAAAGGACTACCCCCGAAGGCTTGGAGGTGGAGGCACCCAAGAGAGGGAAGATATCTCTATCATATGGTTCAGGTTCGGAGGACGATGTTGACGCAGAGCTCCTTTTTAGGGACAACCCCTTTGCCGAATCATAAGTGAACAAGGATGCTCTAGACATATCCTGTTCTTTTTTTGGTTTTGCAAGGGTAACATTTAAACCATATGTTCGCAGGCCGGCCCGTTATCTACCTCCACAGTCCTCCTCATTGGGGGACTTGCTTCCGGAGATGATGGAAAGTGAGACGCCTCCACAAGCTTCACCGCCCCTAAGGGAGGATGACTTCGAGGTGTCGTCCCGGTGGATCTCCCCCGACCATCCGGTGGCGCGGGGGACAAAGGGAACAGTGCCAGAAGGTGATATGTCGACCGTCAGGGGCCTAGAGGAGGCGGCCCCCGCGGGGACCAACAATAAGGGCCCCGAACTATCCGGCTTACAGCCGGAGAGGACTCCAGGGTCGAATAAGCGTACCCTTTTGGAGGGGGTTTGCACTCCCACAGCAGCCTCCGGGAATCCGAAGGTGCCAGATACACTGATGGGTACCTTGCAAAGTGCATTCATCACAAAGGAACATCGTACCTTGATGTGTACGGTAGTTGAGAGGATTCTGTCCACGAGAAGCGGATTGAACGAAGCCTTCACAAGCCTGCTGAGAGGCTTCGAGGTACGCAATGTAATAACTGCTCTTTTCGTGCAAAAATGCGCTTGTGTATAGATAGTAGCCCCTGAGACTCTGGTCAGCTTCCACAGGGAGGCGATCAGAGGACCGGAAAGGATTTTCTCAGGAAGTAACATGATGAATTTGAAAACAGGCTGTGATGTCCAAGGCGACTGCCCAAGCCGCGGAAATTGCAGATTTAAAGCAAAAACTTGAATTAGTTGATGAAGATATTACCCATATTAATAGGCAGCTCGACGAGGCACAAGGTATGTTTTGGGACCGCCCGATTACGCATGTATAATAGTATGAGCACGAAGCTGAAAACTATACAATGTGATATGCGTGACTGTAGATGGTGCTACCGCGGTTGAGACCCTGCAAGCTGAGCTTGCCTAGGCCAAGGAGCAGGCCAGAGTGGGTAATGCGGCTGTCCAGAAGGCGACTGCTGATTTAAAGGCCGAACAGGCCACTGGGCACCAGTGCGAGGAGAGAATATTTGTCATGGAGCGAGAGCTATAGGATGCCACCGGCAAATGCAAATTACTCGAGGAGGGTAACAAAGCCAAGGCCGACGAACTCGAGAAGGCCTTACAAGAGGCAAGGGAGGCACAGTCCGAGTCTAGAGCGGCTCGGGAGGAGATCCGACAAGCTGGGGAGATAGCGGCTGGTAAGCCCTTTCTTTTACAGACTAAATTCGGTGACCCGAAGTATGCTCTGCTTAATCAAGTGTGGAGTTTTCCAGACGTGTTCTTGGACCTGCCGAAGAGTGTCTTCGATGCGGCGCAGTTCTTCCAAGCACGAGAAGGATGTTCTGCAGAGAAGCTTTTATGGTCACAATTCAGTGTGCCACGGCGTCAGGCGTTGCTGAACGAACATATGGCACAATGGGCCGAGCTCCATAAGATGTCCGGAGCTGCCATGAAGGACATCGTGGTCCGGCTATGGCCGGCTGAGCCCATTCCGAACAGCTATTTCGGTTTGGTGCAGCGACTTGTCGATGCAGTGCCGTGTATCGACGCCGTCAAGTGGTCGCTGTGCATAGAAGGTGCTCGGATGGCCTTTGCCCACGTAAGGATGGCAATTTTATCCATGGACATAGATATCCATGGATATCCGACCCGGATGTATAGGGTTTGGATATGCTTTTGTGTCCATGGGCGGCGCCCAAACCCGACCCGATTGTTCGTGGGTAGGGCATGGATATAATCTTGTACCCATGGATATACCCAAACCCGACCCGATAGTATGACTTAATGGGGAAAAATCTGCCATCCCTGCCCCACGTTCACATGTCCCACGATAATTTTACACTTTTTTTATCTAAAACATGCATAAGAAATCACACAATCCCCATCATAACTTTTATAAGTTGACAGTCAATCCCCTCTATAACATACTCCAACACCCCTTCCCTTATTTTTATCTCCTTCTTAAATGACTCGTCATTCTCATCTGTTAGAAAAATACTAAATGATCCTAGGTTGTTACTGGATGTTGATTTACCATAAGTGAAGCCTAGCTTGCCACGGGTGAAGAATGGAAGAGTTTATGTTAATATTGTGTTAAGTTTTATTTATATGTCTCGAGAGGACCCAATGGATATCTAGTGGATATGGATATCCATCAGATTTGGACATGGACACAATTTTTCACCCATGGGTTTTTTCATGGGCAGGCAAAGACTGTCTTCATGGATATGGATATGGATTTGATATTGTTCAATCCGATCCAAACCCAACCCATTGCCATCCTTTGCCCACGTCAAGATGTACTGGGCAAAGATGAAGGCCACCGATGTTGTGGTTAAAGGCCCGCCCGACGGCAAGGACCACCGCACGCTGGAGCATTATTTGGATGATGTCCTAGAGGGCGCCCGTTTGATAGAGGGCCAGTGCTCGAAGGACATTATATTTGAATAGATGCACTGTAATTGTGAGAACAATATTATGATATATGAAGGTTGTGTTATATTCATACCTTTTTCTGAAAGTCCCCCCCTATGTGGCCGTTTTTTATAATCTAAAAGTTTTCCAGTCGTCGGCTTCAGCCCCCTCGCATATAATACGAGGGTGTTCGGATTAGCACCTGATCACTCTTGACCCAACGTCTTGGTCCGTAACGGAGGTGTCAGTGCGGCGAACTAGGCAATCGGACTATAGGGATTTAACACTTTCACTTAGCCGTAGGAGTTTTATGGTGGGTCTACGATGTAGCCCCTGGTAT
The DNA here is from genome assembly GCF_018294505.1 of Triticum aestivum. Lineage (NCBI taxonomy): Eukaryota > Viridiplantae > Streptophyta > Magnoliopsida > Poales > Poaceae > Triticum > Triticum aestivum. Next base: position 593,051,719 of record NC_057812.1, on the reverse strand, counting down.
GTACGCGGTGATCCGAATATGGCTGCGTTACATAGGTGACCGAGAAACGGTCCTTCATGTAATACGGAAAAAACGCTAACGATTGTAATGAATCGCCGAGTGACTGACCAGCTCTCGCCGCATCATGACAGTCAGTTTTTAGCTTTCTCTACTGAGATGCTTAACCAGACGAACCAGAAACACAATCACAGTAGTTCTCCCTTTACTACCCTAGCCGATCAGACGGAACGTAGGGTAGCAAGCACAGGAGCCGGGCAACCCAACTATTGATCAAAGACATGATTCGGAGCCGATGCATATAATGCCGAACTCGGGATGCCGAATTGTGCTGAAAAGCTGTTCGGACTTTTGCTTGGCAACACAGAGGTTACCTTTTAGTGCCCCTGACAGTCTTATGCCGAGGTGTGTACATGGAACCACATAACAGATGGAATAAAAACGATACCGAATAAGAATTTTGGTTCACGGAAATCTGATTGATACGTCCAAACATAATCTTACAGAAGGTATCATAATCACCAAGGCTATTTTACATGCCGGGGGTCTAGGGCGAAGGAAAAAGCCCTATAAAGGTCTTTGAGCGAAGTTGTGGTCTTCCTGCCGCACTCTGCGTCGCTTTTTGCCTAGATGAGAAAGATTTCTTTAAGTGAATGGTCTTCGGCCATGTATACGGAGCCAGGCTCAGAAAGAGTCCTTGTGGATCCGAAGAATGAGTAGGTGTTGATTCACCTGTGGTAAAAAAAGGAAAGATGATTAAAGAAAGGGCAAGGTCGTATAAGGTCGAACCTTTGTATAGGCTTATCCGTATATTGCCTCCACCGATGCCCGAGATATTTTGAGTGCATAACTGTGCACACGTTGTACGAATTCCGCTAATGTACGTGGTGGTCGGCAGAGGCTAGGCTGCTAATTCAGCCCTGAAGTTGCCAGACTACCGATATGTAGGACCGATCGATCCTGCGTCGGGAATCCGATGGCTTGACAGCCGGGGGGTTGTGCGGCTTGATAGGGCCGCTTTGTACTTCGGCCGCGATGGCCGCTGTATGCTCCTTGGTGCGGGGGGCGGGGGGGGGGCACTCCCTGTTTCCATTGCATGTAATGACGCCACGTGGACCAGGCATTTTGAGTTTCAAATAGGCATAATGCGGGACCGCATTGAAGCGGGCAACAACAGTTCGTCCGAGCAGTGCGTGATAGCTGCTATGGAAGGGGGCGATGTTGAATATCAAGTCTTCGCTTCAGAAGTTGTCCGACGAGCCGAAGACTACTCCTAGCGTGATTGAGCCCATACAGTGGGCCTCTATTCCAGGTATTACTCCTTTGAAGGTAGTTCTAGTGGGTGTGATTCTTGACGGGTCAATACCCATTTTGCGGACAGTGTCCTGATAAAGTAGATAGAGACTGCTGCCGCCATCCATGAGGACTCTCGTAAGATGGAATCTGTTGATGATTGGATCGAGGACCAAAGCTGCCGAACCCCCGTGACAGATACTGGTTGGGTGGTCCTTTCGATCGATGGTGATTGGACAAGCCGATCATGGGTTAAATTTGAGGGCGGCTGGCTCTCTGGCGTAGCTGTCCCATAGTGTGCATTTGTGCTCCCTCTTGGGGATATGTGTGACATATATCGTATTCGTTGTCTTTACTTCGGGGGGAAATTGCTTCTGTCCCCCTGTGTTCGGGTGACGGGGCTCTTGGTCATCATCGTCGCTTGGCGTCCCCTTTCCCTTGTGTTCGACGTTAAGCTTGCTGGCTTGTTTGAAGACCCAACAATTTCTGTTGGTGTGGTTGGCGGGTTTATTGGGGGTGCCATGAATCTGGCAACGCCGATCAAGTATTCTATCTAGACTAGATGGGCCATCTCTGATTGCCTTGAATGGCTTTTTCCGTTAACCGGGTTTGGAGCCGTTGAATCCGGCATTAACCGCCGTGTCTTGCGTTCCTTCATTATTGTTTCAACGCTTGTGCTTGTCGCGTCGTGGCTTGCCATTGCCGTCCCTGGCTTTGGAGGTACCAGGGTCACTAGTGCTATTGCTTCTGTGAGTGAGCCAGGTCATAAGTGCGGTGAGGGCTGCCATGGACTTTGTCTTTTCTTGGCCGAGGTGTCGGGCGAGCCACTCGTCTCGGACGCTATGTTTGAAGGCCGCGAGGGCTTCTGCGTCCGGATAGTCCACAATCTGGTTCTTTTTGATTAGGAACCTTGTCCAAAGCTGTAGGGCCGATTCCCCGGGTTGCTGGATTATATGGCTAAGGTCATCGGTGTCCGGGGGCCGAACATAGGTACCCTAGAAGTTGTCTCTGAATGCATCCTCCAGGTCCTCCCAACTACCAATAGAATTTTCTGGTAGGTTGTTCAGCCAGTGCCATGCTGGTCCTTTAAGCTTTAGCGGGAGATATTTGATGGCATGGAGATCATCACCGTGAGCCATATGAATATGGAGAATGGAGTCCTTAATCCATACTGCAGGATCTGTTGTTCCATCATATGATTCGATATTCACGGGTTTAAACCCTTCTGGGAATTCATGTTCCATTACTTCGTCAGTGAAGCAGAGGGGGTGTGCGAAGCCTCTATAACGGGCCACATTGCGACGTAGTTCGGATGAAGCCCATCTGCGGTTTTCGGCTCGGGCATGGTGTAGGATCGAAAGTATGTCTAGAGGGGGGGGTGATTAGACTACTTGACCAAATAAAAACTTAACCTTTTCCCAATTTTAGTTCTTCGCAGATTTTAGCTATTGTAGGACAAGTCAAGCAATCATCACACAATTCAAGCAAGCATGCAAAGAGTATATTGGCAGCGGAAAGTAAAGCATGCAACTTGCAAGAATGTAAAAGGAAGGGTTTGGAGAAATCAAACGCAATTGGAGACACGGATGTTTTTCCCGTGGTTCGGATAGGTGGTGCTATCAGGGATGGCACCCCCAAGGTATGGGTACGGGTGGAGCTACCCCATACCCTTACCCGTTCACCGTGAGTGTACCCATCACCCATACCCGTACCCGTCAAGGGTACAATTTTTTCCCATACCCGTCACCCGGAAGGGTATATGGGTACCCACGGGTAAAAATACCCGCATTTACAACACATCAATTGAGTAGGAAATAGTTGTAAAAAGCAACATATAAACATAAATTATTAATAGAAACACATCTTAAACAACAATGTACAACAACATATTGTAACAACAACATATTCTCATAAACAAAAGTACTTGCCTATAAAGTAACATATAAAAATGTTAAACAACAACACATATGCATACACTTTAAGTTCACGAAATCATGATAAATTATAGAAATAATTTGAATACACATTAGAGTTTTTACCTAGCGTGCTTAGGAGCGGAAATGAATACATTGGGATATTAATGGAAACCCACCTATCAACATTTTAGATGGGTACATGGGTACACGGGCATGGGTTATACGATCCCATACCCGTACCCTCTCTATCCGATGGGTATGATATTCTCCCATTTAAGTACCCATGGGTAATTTTTTGTTCCATACCCTTACCCTAATAGGGTTTTTACCCACAGGGTACATGAGTAATGGGTACCCATTGCCATCCCTAGGTGCTATCCTACATCCACATTGATGGAGACTTCAACCCACAAAGGGTAACGGTTGCGCGAGTCCACGGAGGGCTCCACCCACAAAGGGTAACGGTTGCGTGAGTCCACGGAGGGCTCTACCCACGAAGGGTCCACGAAGAAGCAACCACCCACAAAGGGTCCACGAAGAAGCAACCTTGTCTATCCCACCATGGCCATCACCCACAAAGGACTTGCCTCACTAGCGGTAGATCTTCACGAAGTAGGCGATCTCCTTGCCCTTACAAACTCCTTGGTTCAACTCCACAATCTTGTCGGAGGCTACCAAGTGACACCTAGCCAATCTAGGAGACACCACTCTCCAAGAAGTAACAAATGGTGTGTAGGTAATGAACTCCTTGCTCTTGTGCTTCAAATGATAGTCTCCCCAACACTCAACTCTCTCTCATAGGATTTGGATTTGGTGGAAAGAAGATTTGAGTGGAAAGCAACTTGGGGAAGGCTAGAGATCAAGATTCATATGGTAGGAATGGAATATCTTGGTCTCAACACATGAGTAGGTGGTTCTCTCTCAGAACATATGAGTTGGGATTGAGTATGTGTTCTGATGGCTCTCTCCACAAATGAAGAGGAGGTGGAGGGGTATATATAGCCTCCACACAAAATCCAACCGTTGCACACAGTTTTCCAATCTCGGTGGGACCGAATCAACAAACTCGGTCGGACCGAAAAGGTAAACCTAGTGACCGTTAGAGATTTTCGGTGGGACTGACATGCAACTCGGTAGGACCGATATGGTTAGGGTTTGGGCATAACGTAATCTCGGTGAGACCGATTACACAAACTCGGTGGGACCGATTTAGGTAATTAGCTAACCAGAGAGTTGGTCAGGCAAACTCGGTGGGACCGATTTGCTCTTTCGGTGAGACCGAAAAGTTACAAAAAGGAAACACTGAATTTACATTGCAATCTCGGTGGGACCGATTCGCTCTTTCCGTGAGACCGAAAAGTTACGAAAGGGAAACAGAGAGTTTGCAATCCCATCTCGGTGAGACCGAGATCCCTATCGGTAGAACCGATTTGCTAGGGTTTGGCAGTGGCTTATGACAAGTGAAACTCGGTGGCGCCGGATAGAAAGAATTGGTAGGACCGAGTTTGGATTTGGGTTTAGGTCATATGTGGAAGTGGGAAAGTAGTTGAGGGTTTTGGAGCATATCACTAAGCACATGAAGCAAGAGGCTCATTAAGCAACACCTCATCCCTCCTTGATAGTATTGGCTTTTCCTAAAGACTCAATGTGATCTTGGATCACTAAAATATAAAATGAAGAGTCTTGAGCTTTTGAGCTTGAGCCAATCCTTTGTCCTTAGCATTTTGAGGGTTCCACTTTCACATCCATGCCATGCCAATCATTGAGCTTTCCTGAAATAATCATCTTGGAGTAGCATTAGCTCAATGAGCTATATGTTGTTATGAATTACCAAAACCACCTAGGGATAGTTGCACTTTCAATCTCCCCCTTTTTGGTAATTGATGACAACATATAGATCAAAGCTTCGACAAATGATAATAAGCATGAAATATATCATCGCTTTGAGAAGTATGTGACAAGTAAGAGCTCCCCCTAAATTTGTGCATATTTAAAATTTGCTTTGGACTACAAATGCACAAAGAGTTAGAGTCATGGGTTACTCTTCCATGTCACATACATCTTGGTGGAGCGCTTAAAATGATAAGAATGAAATACATGCACTCATCACCAAGAATAGTGAATGATCACATAAGATAGATAAGATAATAGCATTAAGCAAACATTAAGTGTAGCTTATGATCAAACACATGATCATCAATGTCTCACGAGCAATGACATAGTATCTCAAGCACTCAAAAGCAAACAAAATTCGAAAAACCACCAAATAAAGCAAGAGAGAATAAAAGCAACACTCTCTCTCTCGAAGCCTATGATCTATACATTTTTCTCCCCCTTTGGCAACAAGTTACCAAAAAGTTCCTAGAAAATGCATAGTGCTAGATCGACGCTCAGGCTTGATCTTCAGGTGGTGGTGGAGTCCGGATCACTCCAAGGACGAAGGCTTCTGTAGACGCTGAAGTAGACGCTGGAGTTGGAGCTGAAGTAGACGCTGGAGCAGGTTGGGCTGGTGCTATGGCTGGAGCTGAGGCAGTTGCTCTTGTGTCAGGAACTGGCACTACAGCCGACCTCAGACCTCGTGGCACTCTGGCAAAGGCATCAGTGGTTGTCTTCCCTTTCCTCTCCTGCATATCATCTTGGAGCTGCTCCACTGCGGTCTGAATCTCTGTCACCTTGACATCCAAGTCATAGAACTTTTGTTCCATGATTCTCTCTAGGCTTGCCTGGTTCTGAGTTAGGGTGGCTAGTCCTTTTTCAATCCGCAGGGTGGATGCAATTAGGTAACCAAGCTGCTCTTATTTGGTTTTCAAGAAGTACTCAGATGCCTCCTCTTGAGTTGGCATCTTGGCAGCTTTCTCCTTCCTTGCCTTCTCCTTCTTTGCTTGTGCTTGTGCAGACGATGGTTCATTCTCAGTCATGACCACTTGATTATCCTCAAAATCTGGACGGATGGCCAGGTGTTCCTTGTCCAATAAGTATATGCCCATGCCCATCTTTGAGTTAATGAGCTCCTGAATTTGAGGGGCATATCCACAGCTCCTCTTCTGATCAGCTGCAGTCCTCTTGATAGTCTCTACTATGAGGCTCATGACTTTGAATTTCTAAGGCACATCAAAGATATGTAGCAAGTTGATTGCATGGCCTCTGATCATCTTGTGATCACCTGACTTGGGCAACAAGGTGTGCCTCAAAATCCAATTGATTGTAGGCAGACCTGACAGAAGATAATGCACTGAGCCAAACTTGAAAGTATCAAGTGCTTAATTTGGAATTTCCTTGTACATGTTTGACATTGAGTTATGATCCATCTTTTTCTTGGCATAGATATCCAAGTCATCCTCATGCTCCTCTGGGGCATTTATGAGCTGTGCCCACTCAGCAACAGTAGATTGGTACCTCGTACCTTCAGACATCCATGTTATCCTACCATCTGGATAGAAGTGTGCTGTGGAGTAGAATTGCATGATAAGCTCCTCATTCCACTTTGTGAGCTTCTGCCCAACAAAGTCTGCTACTCCACATGCACTAAAGCTGTCAATCACACCAGGATAGTGTTCTTCATTGTCCTTGATGTACTCCCAGTCGACCCATCTCATGTCACAAACAATGGGCTTCTTATCAAGCAAAACTGTCTCATAGAAATCTTGCTGTTCCTTGGTGTGAAACCTGTAATCCACAGCAGTTCTTCTCCTTGAAGCATACGGATCTGCTTCTCTCCACTTCCTCAGCCCTGAGTCTCTCCTGAGCTTCATGTCCTCAGCCATAGGATGAGCATCATTGTGGTCTGGGATCTTGGGCTTGAGCTTTCTGAGTACTTGCTCTTCCTCATCTTCTTCAACAACAGTCTCAGGCACTGGGGCCTTGTTCTTCTCAGCTGCAGGTATGCTCCTTGTATTTCTCTTTGGTGCGGACTTGGGCTTGGAGGCAGCTTTGGGTGCTTCTTTGGGCTTGGATGCAGCAGCCCCTGTCCTGATAGCATCACCCATAAGCTTAGGTGCCTTAGGTGCTGGTGCAGCAACCTCTTCTTCATCCTCTTCTTCCATGATGGAAGCCTTTCCAAGCACTTTGGCTACGGTCTTCTTGACCCTTTCCTTTCTTTTCTTGCCTTCAGCAGCAACTGGCTCTATGGGAGTGGGTTTCTCAGTTGAAGCTCTGGCCTTTGACATAGGCTGCCTACCTGCTGGCCTTTTGATTTTTAAGCCTGGCTTTGTGCCTTGAGCTGGCTCAACTCTCTTTGATGTGGCTTCCTCTTCCTCTGCCACATAATCTTCACCCTCAGAATCTAAAGTTCTCTTCTTCCTCTGTCTGGTGGCAGCTTTAGGCAGATTGCTAGGAGTACTTCTGCTGCCATCATCTGAAGAACTTGAGGGACTAGTGCCCTCACTCATGTGCACTTGCTGTTCTGACACATTCTGGCTGTCACTCTGATCAGACATGATGAACAAGCTGTCTGCTGACCCTGTGAATAGTTTATAGATGAGGTAGAATAGATGAGCATCACAAAATGCAGAGATTTTTGCAAAAGAATGATCCAAAAAATTAGTTTTAGTTTCCCACTGAAATCATCTCGGATCTACCGATTTTCAAACTCGGTGATACTGAAGCAGTTTTGGAACCTAAACTAGTGAACTCGGTTGGACCGAGTCACAGTTCGGTGGCACCGAGACTGCTAGGGTTTCACAGAGTTTCAAAATCGGTCACACCGATAAGTAATTCTCGGTCAGACCGAGTCTCACTTGTGCAATGGCATAAGCCAAATCGGTGGGACCGAGTTTTTCAACTCGGTGGGTCCGAGATGGTTTCGACGGAAACCTAACCCTAAAATTTTCGAATGAAACCTAATCTACGAGTGCATTGACTGGATAGGAGTGTTTCAATCGTGGCAAGAATCATGATGATCACAATGTGCTAAGAATCGGATTGGGGAATAGCACAAAGATCGAGTCCATACCCTAGTTCGGCGGAGACTCACTACGGCGGCAACGACGGGGTTGAATTCCGTTGACGGCGATGGAGACCAGTGACTGGAGGCGGCTGGCAGCAAGGAGACGATCCGGAGACCACGTTGGCAGAGCAGGCTATCACGCGGGCGAAGGGGTTCGGAGAAATTTCCAATTTTTTTGCCCGTGACTATATATATCCCGACCCTGTCGGTGTGACCGAGTGGAACGACTTGGTGGCACCGAGATTCATAACTGCAAGCAGTTACTGAAACTCGGTGTGACCGAAAAGTTCAAATCGGTTGCACCGAGATCGAAAACCTAGATCAACTTAATGATCTCGGTAGGACCGAAAGTGGGGTATCGGTCAGACCGAGAATCATAAAGAGGTTTTGGAAGTTTAAGTCTATGACGAATCGGGGACTCCGAGCGCTCCTCACACAGAGTGGTTCGAATCTGACTTGATCAAATTTTGTGATGTAGCATGAGTAGAGTTTGAGACGAGAAAAGCATAGATAGCTAGAGGAGGTTCTTAGGCATTCTTGTCCATCCACTTGGCAAAAGGAAATAAAACCAAACAATCAAAACAACAAGTGGATGTCCTCGAATGAGTAAAATATGCAACCAGCATGCTCACACAATAAGATGGCAAATGAAATATGTGACAAGGCATGCACAACCAATTCTAGCATCTATCAAGCAATTTGCGATGACAAGGTCATCTATATATGAGTATATTGACTTAGGAGTCAAGTGAGAACACTTGATCATAGGTCATACTCATCGTTTAAGCTCAAGTGGGGTTACCACTTTTACATAAAGCATTGTTGTGTTCACATCTTTAGAGTTGCTTTAGCTCAAGTCTTGGAGTAAAGCTCCCCCTAGATGTGATATCCCCCCTTAGAGGGATGAACTAACCTCGGGTTTTGTCGATGATGACTTCATGTAGATGTTGAAGATGTGGATGCTCAATGTTGATGTAGATCACTTGGAGCTATCCCTTTGAGTGAATTGCACTTCCAATACCTACATGGGTTAGTCCCGCAAGGAACAAACAAGGATATCCATAGACATAGAGTGATGCACACACAAGAAGATGTCCATGAAAACTTTTAGGTTACCTTGTCCCTTGTCTTACCAACAAGAGGGTTTGTGACTCCTTGAACTAGTGCAAGATGTGGAAGTTGATTGCACTTGCTCTTGCCAAAATGATAAGAGTGAAGTATGTTGGCGGAGTCACCCTCAAGAACTCTCTAGTTCTTCTTCTTTTGGATCCACACCATCTTGATGGGAATCCTTGGAGTTGTAGTCGTACTTGATGTAGTCTTGGGAATCCACTTGACTAAGGTCTTAGGAGCTTCTTCAAATGCATCAATTTCCTGTTGAAGCTTGTCCTTGCCTTTTTGCTCGTAGTCTCGTCGTGGAAGATCATCTTGAGCTTGTGTCCCCTTGAAAGAAGTATCATACTTCTCTTGTTGAGGAACAAACTTTGTCTTGGGGTATTGATCTTCTTCCCACTCAACTCCATTGGCATTGAACTTTCGTTCAAAACCAACACCTTGATTCTTCTGGTGCATTCCTTGCTTGCGCACAATTTCCTCGAATTGCTTACTCCCGGCAAGGCTTTTGTACAGTCCTTTATCTATAATTCCCTTCAATAAGCTATTTTCTTGCTCAAGTGTAACTTGGCTAAGAGAATCATTAGTGGAATCAAGAGAACTACTAGAAGCAACAATATTGGATTTATCATGATCATTGTTACTACTAGAGGAAGAATCTTTCTTGTTCTTGTTACTAGACTTGACTTGAGGCATGTAAGTGGATAAGAGTAATCGCTTGGCAATGTAAGCAGAACTTTTCTTGCGGAGATCATCATTGATTGCTTTTAAGAACTCATGCTCTTGCTCAAGATTGAGCTTTTCAAGGCGTAATTTCTCATGAGCTCTTAAAAGTTCTTGATGATCTTCGAAGATAGTTTCATGAGCTAACTTAAGAGTGTTTAGTTCTTTAGTTAGAGCCTCAATCTTCTCCTTCTCCTTATCATTCGTTTTATCTTGATTAGCATGATTAATTCACGTTTCATCATAGTATTCATCACTAGAGTTGTCAACAAGCAAATCATCACCTAACAAGTCATCTTCATCACTATTGAAATCAACATACTCGGGGTGTGTTACCTTAGGACCTTTGGCCATGAAGCATCTTCCAATTCCTTCATTTGGTGAGTCAAATATGTCGTAGGAGTTGGTTGACACAAGTGCTAGACCGGCAACACCTTCATCTTGAGTATCTTCGGAGTCGGAGTGATAACTTCTCTCGGAGTGGCTGTCGGAGTCGGAGCCGGATACCCATTCACCAATATGAGCTTGATGTCTTCATTTTGTGTAGCTCTTTGATGATTTTTCCTTCCTTTCTGAATCCTTGCTTCTCCGTGAGTATCTTCGTTCATAACGATCATCTCTACTCCTTCTCTCTCTTGGTGGTGATTCTTTGCTTCTTCTTTTTGGAGAATCTTCTCTTCTCTTGTAGGGAGCCGTACACTCATTGGAATAGTGTCCGGGTCTTCCACAACTGTAGCAGTTTTGCTCTCGACTAGAAGATCTTTTGTCATTGTAGGACCTTGACTTGAAGCTTCTATCTTTGCTTCTACTCTTGTAGAACTTGTTGAAGTTCTTCACCATTAAGCTCAATTCTTCATTGAAGTTTTGTTTCTCACTTGATGATGTAGGGGCTTCACATGAGGCTTTGTAGGCACCACTTGATTTGTTGTGAAGTTCCTCTTTATCTTTAAGTGACATCTCATGAGCAACAATTCTTCCAATCACCTTCGTTGGCTTGAGATCTTTGTAATTGGGCATCATTTGGATCAATGTGCACACGGTATCATATTATCCAAGGCTCTTAGAATCTTCTTGATGATGAATCTATCAGTCATCTCTTCACTTCCTAAGCCGGCAATCTCATTTGTGATGAGAGCAAGCCTAGAGTACATTTCAGCGACACCTTCATCATCCTTCATTTTGAACTTGTCAAGTTGACTTTGAAGCACATCCAACTTGGATTCCTTGACGGAGTCGGTACCTTCGTGCATATCAATCAAAGTGTCCCAAATCTCCTTTGCATTCTCAAGACGGCTGATTTTGTTGAATTCTTCGGGGCACAATCCGTTGAAGAGAATATCACAAGCTTGAGCATTGTATTGCAACATCTTCAACTCATCCGTGGTAGCTTCACGGTTTGGTTCTTTCCCATCAAAGAAGTCACCTTGCAAACCAACACACACAATAGCCCAAACGGCGGGGTTATGTCCAAGAATATGCATTTTCATTTTATGCTTCCAACTAGCAAAATTAGTACCATCAAAGTAAGGACCTCTACGGTGATAATTTCCTTCGCTAGACGCCATACTCTCCTAGGTTGTGAAACCAAGGCTATGACCACCAAAAGCTATGGAGATCAAAGCAAATGGAGACCAAAGCTCTGATACCACTTGTAGGATCGAAAGTATGTCTAGAGGGGGGGGGTGATTAGACTACTTGACCAAATAAAAACTTAACCTTTTCCCAATTTTAGTTCTTGGCAGATTTTAGCTATTGTAGGACAAGTCAAGCAATCATCACACAATTCAAGCAAGCATGTAAAGAGTATATTGGCAGCGGAAAGTAAAGCATGCAACTTGCAAGAATGTAAAGGGAAGGGTTTGGAGAAATCAAACGCAATTGGAGACACGGATGTTTTTCCCGTGGTTCGGATAGGTGGTGCTATCCTACATCCATGTTGATGGAGACTTCAACCCACAAAGGGTAACGGTTGCGCGAGTCCATGGAGGGCTCCACCCACAAAGGGTAACGGTTGCGCGAGTCCACGGAGGGCTCCACCCACGAAGGGTCCACGAAGAAGCAACCACCCACAAAGGGTCCACGAAGAAGCAACCTTGTCTATCCCACCATGGCCATCGCCCACGAAGGACTTGCCTCACTAGCGGTAGATCTTCACGAAGTAGGCGATCTCCTTTCCCTTACAAACTCCTTGGTTCAACTCCACAATCTTGTCGGAGGCTCCCAAGTGACACCTAGCCAATCTAGGAGACACCACTCTCCAAGAAGTAACAAATGGTGTGTAGGTAATGAACTCCTTGCTCTTGTGCTTCAAATGATAGTCTCCCCAACACTCAACTCTCTCTCATAGGATTTGGATTTGTGGAAAGAATATTTGAGTGGAAAGCAACTTGGGGAAGGCTAGAGATCAAGATTCATATGGTAGGAATGGAATATCTTGGTCTCAACACATGAGTAGGTGGTTCTCTCTCAGAACATATGAGTTGGAATTGAGTATGTGTTCTGATGGCTCTCTCCACGAATGAAGAGGAGGTGGAGGGGTATATATAGCCTCCACACAAAATCCAACCGTTACACACAGTTTTCCAATCTCGGTGGGACCGAATCAACAAACTCGGTCGGACCGAAAAGGTAAACCTAGTGACCGTTAGAGATTTTCGGTGGGACTGACATGCAACTCGGTAGGACCGATATGGTTAGGGTTTGGGCATAACGTAATCTCGGTGAGACCGATTACACAAACTCGGTGGGACCGATTTTGGTAATTAGCTAACCAGAGAGTTGGTCAGGCAAACTCGGTGGGACCGATTTGCTCTTTCGGTGAGACCGAAAAGTTACAAAAAGGAAACACTGAATTTACACTGCAATCTCGGTGGGACCGATTCGCTCTTTTGGTGAGACCGAAAAGTTACGAAAGGGAAACAGAGAGTTTGCAATCCCATCTCGGTGAGATAGAGATCCCTATCGGTAGAACCGATTTGCTAGGGTTTGGCAGTGGCTTATGACAAGTGAAACTCGGTGGCGCCGGATAGAAAGAATCGGTAGGACCGAGTTTGGCTTTGGGTTTAGGTCATATGTGGAAGTGGGAAAGTAGTTGAGGGTTTTGGAGTATATCACTAAGCTCATGAAGCAAGAGGCTCATTAAGCAACACCTCATCCCTCCTTGATAGTATTGGCTTTTCCTAAAGACTCAATGTGATCTTGGATCACTAAAATATAAAATGAAGAGTCTTGAGCTTTTGAGCTTGAGCCAATCCTTTGTCCTTAGCATTTTGAGGGTTCCACTTTCACATCCATGCCATGCCAATCATTGAGCTTTCCTGAAATAATCATATTGGAATAGCATTAGCTCAATGAGCTATATGTTGTTATGAATTACCAAAACCACCTAGGGATAGTTGGACTTTCACATGGTTATGGCTGTTATGCCCGGCTAGATAGTCGTCTTTGCGCGTCGAAGCACGCCCCCGCGATCCGTAGATCGATCTAGTCTGGCCCGCTTTGTTTTCCGAATTCTGCCGCATGTCGTAAGTATATTTCCGAGCTGTTGTGTCTCTACTTTTACGGAGAGGTGGAGCGGGCTGGTGTTTGGCCTTAGTTGCCGTTCTGCCCTGGCCACGTGGTGGTCGGTGAGCTCCGTCAGCCGCGTTATGTGCGAGCGGTATGGGCTTCAGCACCTCGTCGTCGAATTGGGGTAGCAGTTTATGTTGGGGAACGTAGTAATTTAAAAAATTTCCTACGCACACGCAAGATCATGGTGATGCACAGCAATGAGAGGGGAGAGTGTTGTCCACGTACCCTCGTAGACCGAAAGTGGAAGCGTTAGCACAATGCGGTTGATGTAGTCGTATGTCTTCACGATCCGACCGATCAAGTACCAAACACACGGCACCTCCGAGTTCAGCACACGTTCAGCCCGATGACGTCCCTCGAACTCCGATCCAGCTGAGTGTTGAGGGAGAGTTTTGTCAGCACGACGACATGGTGACAATGATGATGTTCTACCGATGCAGGGCTTCGCCTAAGCACCGCTATAGTATTATCGAGGTGGACTATGGTGGAGGGGGGCACCGCACACGGCTAAAAGATCAAACGATCAATTGTTGTGTCTCTAGGGTGCCCCCTTGCCCCCGTATATAAAGGAGCAAGGGGGTGCGGCCGGCCAGGAGAGAGGGCGCGCCAGGAGGAGTCCTACTCCCACCGGGAGTAGGACTCCCCCCCTTTCCTAGTTAGATTAGGACTTGGGAGGGGGAAAGAGGGGGGAGAGAGGAAGGAAGGGGGGCGCCGCCCCCCTCTCCTTGTCCTATTCGGACTAGGGGGGAGGGGCACGCGGCCCAGCCCTGGCCGCCTCTCCTCTTCTCCGTAAAGGCCCACTAAGGCCCATTAACCTCCCGAGGGTTCCGGTAACCTCCCGGTACTCCGGTAAAATCCCGATTTCACCTAGAACACTTCCGATATCCAAACATAGGCTTCCAATATATCAATCTTCATGTCTCGACCATTTCGAGACTCCTCATCATGTTCGTGATCACATCCGGGACTCCGAACAACCTTCGTACATCAAAACATATAAACTCATAATATAACTATCATCGAAACATTAAGCGTGCGGACCCTACGGGTTCGAGAACTATATAGACATGACCGAGACACGTCTCTGGTCAATAACCAATAGCGGAACCTGGATGCTCATATTGGCTCCCACATATTCTACGAAGATCTTTATCGGTCAGACCGCATAACAACATACGTTGTTCCCTTTGTCATCGGTATGTTACTTGCCCGAGATTCGATCGTCGGTATCTCAATACCTAGTTCAATCTCGTTACCGGCAAGTCTCTTTACTCGTTTCGTAATACATCATCCTGCAACTAACTCATTAGTTGCAATGCTTGCAAGGCTTAAGTGATGTGCATTACCGAGAGGGCCCAGAGATACCTCTCTGACAATCGGAGTGACAAATCCTATCTCGAAATACGCCAACCCAACAAGTACCTTTGGAGACACCTGTAGAGCACCTTTATAATCACCCAGTTACGTTGTGACGTTTGGTAGCACACAAAGTGTTCCTCCGGTAAACGGGAGTTGCATAATCTCATAGTCATAGGAACATGTATAAGTCATGAAGAAAGCAATAGCAACATACTAAACGATCGTGTGCTAAGCTAACGGAATGGGTCATGTCAATCACATCATTCTCCTAATGATGTGATCCCGTTAATCAAATGACAACCCATCTCAATGGCTAGGAAACTTAACCATCTTTGATTAACGAGCTAGTCAAGTAGAGGCATACTAGTGACACTTTGTTTGTCTATGTATTCACACATGTATAATGTTTCCGGTTAATACAATTCTAGCATGAATAATAAACATTTATCATGATATAAGGAAATAAATAATAACTTTATTATTGCCTCTAGGGCATATTTCCTTCAGTCTCCCACTTGCACTAGAGTCAATAATCTAGATTACACAGTAATGATTCTAACACCCATGGAGCCTTGGTGCAGATCATGTTTTGCTCGTGGAAGAGGCTTAGTCAACGGGTCTGCAACATTCAGATCCGTATGTATGTTTCAAATTTCTAAGTCTCCACCTGGACTAGATCCCGAATGGAATTGAAGCGTCTCTTGATGTGCTTGGTTCTCTTGTGAAATCTGGATTCCTTCGCCAAGGCAATTGCACCAGTATTGTCACAAAAGATTTTCATTGGACCTGATGCACTAGGTATGACACCTAGATCGGATATGAACTCCTTCATCCAGACTCCTTCATTTGCTGCTTCCGAAGCAGCTATGTACTCCGCTTCACACGTAGATCCCGCCACAACGCTTTGTTTAGAACTGCACCAACTGACAGCTCCACCGTTCAATGTAAACACGTATCCGGTTTGCGATTTAGAATCGTCCGGATCAGTGTCAAAGCTTGCATCAACGTAACCATTTACGATGAGCTCTTTTTCACCTCCATAAATGAGAAACATATCCTTAGTCCTTTTCAGGTATTTCAGGATGTTCTTGACCGCTATCCAGTGATCCACTCCTGGATTACTTTGGTACCTCCCTGCTAGACTTATAGCAAGGCACACATCAGGTCTGGTACACAACATTGCATACATGATAGAGCCTATGGCTAAAGCATAGGGAACATCTTTCATTTTCTCTCTATCTTCTGCAGTGGTCGGGCATTGGGTCTTACTCAACTTCACACCTTGTAATATAGGCAAGAACCCTTTCTTTGCTTGATCCATTTTGAACTTCTTCAAAACTTTGTCAAGGTATGTGCTTTGTGAAAGTCCAATTAAGCGTCTTGATCTATCTTTATAGATCTTGATGCCCAATATATAAGCAGCTTCACCGAGGTCTTTCATTGAAAAACTCTTATTCAAGTATCCCTTTATGCTATCCAGAAATTCTATATCATTTCCAATCAACAATATGTCATCCACATATAATATTAGAAATTCTACAGAGCTCCCACTCAATTTCTTATGAATACAGGCTTCTCCAAAAGTCTGTACAAAACCAAATGCTTTGATCACACTATCAAAGCGTTTATTCCAACTCCGAGAGGCTTGCACCAGTCCATAAATGGATCGCTGGAGCTTGCACACTTTGTTAGCTCCCTTTGGATTGAGAAAATCTTCCGGTTGCATCATATACAACTCTTCTTCCAGAAATCCATTCAGGAATGCAGTTTTGACATCCATTTGCCAAATTTCATAATCATAAAATGCGGCAATTGCTAACATGAGTCGGACAGACTTAAGCATCGCTACGGGTGAGAAGGTCTCATCGTAGTCAATCCCTTGAACTTGTCAAAAACCTTTCGCAACAAGTCGAGCTTTATAGACAGTAACATTACCGTCAACGTCAGTCTTCTTCTTGAAGATCCATTTATTCTCAATTGCTTGCTGATCACCGGGCAAGTCAACCAAAGTCCACACTTTGTTCTCATACATGGATCCCATCTCAGATTTCATGGCCTCAAGCCATTTTGTGGAATCTAGGCTCACCATCGCTTCTTCATAGTTCGTAGGTCCGTCATGGTCTAGTAACATAACTTCCAGAACATGATTACCATACCACTCTGGTGCGGATCTTACTCTGGTTGACCTATGAGGTTCAGTAACAACTTGATCTGAAGTTTCATGATCATCATCATGAACTTCCTCACTAATTGGTGTAGGTGTCGCAGAAACCAGTTTTTGCGATGAACTACTTTCCAACAAGGGAGCAGGTACAGTTACCTCATCAAGTTCTACTTTCCCCCCACTCACTTCTTTTGAGAGAAACTCCTTCTCTAGAAAAACTCCGAATTTAGCAACAAAAGTCTTGCCTTCGGATCTGTGATAGAAGGTGTACCCAACAGTCACCTTTGGGTATCCTATGAAGACACATTTCTCCGATTTGGGTTCGAGCTTATCAGGTTGAAGCCTTTTCACATAAGCATCGTGCTACGTCTTGAGCTCACGTTGGTTTTCCCCGAAGAGGAAGGGATGATGCAGCAGAGTAGCATAAGTATTTCACTCAGTTTTTGAGAACCAAGGTATCAATCCAGTAGGAGCCCATGCTCAAGTCCCTTGTACCCGCACAAAGCGATAGCTACTCGCAACCAACGCGATTAGGGGTTGTCAAGCCCTTCACGGTCACTTATGAGAGTGAGATCTGATAGATAAAATATTTTTGGTATTTTTGATATAAAGATGCACAGTAAAACGTAAAAGCAAAGTAAATAGCAAAACAATATGAAAGTGATGGAGATTGATATGATGAGAATAGACCCCGGGGGCCATAGGTTTCACTAGTGGCTTGTCTCAAGAGCATAAGTATTCTACGGTGGGTGAACAAATTACTGTTGAGCAATTGATAGAATTGTGCATTGTTATGAGAATATCTAGGCATGATCATGTATATAGGCATCACGTCCGTGACAAGTAGATCGAAACGATTCTGCATCTACTACTATTACTCCACTCATCGACCGCTATCCAGCATGCATCTAGAGTATTAAGTTAAAAACAGAGTAACACCTTAAGCAAGATGACATGATGTAGAGAGATAAATTCATGCAATATGAAATAAACGCCATCTTGTTATCCTTGATGGCAACGATACAATACGTGCCTTGTTGCCCCTTCTGCCACTGGGTAAGGACACCGCAAGATCGAACCCAAAGCTAAGCACTTCTCCCATGGCAAGAACTACCAATCTAGTTGGCCAAACCAAACGGATAATTCAAAGAGACTTGGAAAGATAACCAATCATGCATAAAAGAATTCAGAGAAGATTCAAATATTATTCATAGATAGACTTGATCATAAACCCACAATTCATCGGTCTCAACAAACACACCGCAAAAAGAAGATTACATCGAATAGATCTCCACAAGAGAGGGGGAGAACTTTGTATTGAGATTCAAAGAGAGAGAGAAGAAGCCATCTAGCTACTAACTATGGACCCGAAGGTCTGAGGTAAACTACTCACACTTCATCGGAGGGGCTAGGATGATGTAGAAGCCCTCCGTGATGAAGGCCCTCTTTCGCCGGAGCTCCGGAACAGGCCACAAGATGGGATCTCGTGGATACAGAAAGTTGAGGTGGTGGAATTAGGTTTTTGGCTCCTGTTCTGATCGTTTGGGGGTACGTGTGTATATATAGGAGGAAGGAGTACGTCGGTGGAGCACCGAGGGGCCCACGAGGCAGGGGGCGCGCCCTAGGGGGGGCGCCCCACCCTCGTGACGACCTCTTTGATCCCTTGCAGTAGGGTCCAAGTCTCCTGGATCACGTTCGGCGAGAAAATCACGTTTCCGAAGATTTTATTCCGTTTGGACTCCGTTTGATATTCTGTTTATCCGAAACACTGAAATAGGCAAAAAAACAACAATTCTGGGCTGGGCCTCCAGTTAATAGGTTAGTCCCAAAAATAATATAAAAGTGGAAAATAAAGCCCAATATAGTCCAATACAGTAGATAATATAGCATGGCGCAATAAAAAATTATAGATACGTTGGAGACGTATCAGGCATCCCCAGCTTAATTCCTGCTTGTCCTCGAGTAGGTAAATGATAAAAAGAGAATTTTTGATGCCGAGTGCTACTTGGCATAATTTCAATGCAAATCTTCTTGATTGTGGTATGACTATTCAGATTAGAAAGATTCAAGACAAAAGTTTATATTGACATAGAAAATAATAATACTTCAAGCATACTAACAAAGCAAATATGTCTTCTCAAAATAACATGGCCAAAGAAAGTTATCCCGACAAAATCATATAGTCTGGCTATGCTCCATCTTCCCCACACAAAGTATTTAAATCATGCACAACCCCGATGACAAGCCAATCAATTGTTTCATACTCTAACTTTTTCAAAACTTTTTCAATCTTCACGTAGTACATGAGCGTGAGCCATGGATATAGCACTATAGGTGGAATAGAATGGTGGTTGTGGAGAAGACAAAAAAGGAAAAGATAGTCTCACATTGACTAGGCGTATGAACGGGCTATGGAGATGCCCATCAATAGATATCAATGTGAGTGAGTAGGGATTGCCATGCAACGGATGCACTAGAGCTATAAATGTATGAAAGCTCAACAAAATAAACTAGTGGGTGTGCATCCAACTTGCTTGCTCACAAAGACCTAAGGCAATTTTAGGAAGCCCATCATTGGAATATACAAGCCAAGTTCTATAACATAAAATTCCCACTAGTATATGAAAGTGACAACATATGAGACTCTCTATATGAAGAACATGGTGCTACTTTGAAGCACAATATATGAGACTTGCTATATCATGGTGCTACTTTGAAGCACAAGTGTGGAAAAAAGGATAGTAGCATTGTCCCTTTTTAATTTTTAATTTTTTTTGGGCCTTCCTTTTTTGGCCTTTCTTTTTTTTTGGGACAATGCTCTATTGAATGATGATCATCACACTTCTATTTATTTACAACTCAATGATTACAACTCGATACTAAAACAAAGTATGACTCTATATGAATGCCTCCGGCGGTGTACCGGGATATGCAATGAATCACGAGTGACAAGTATGAAAGAATTATGAACGATGGCTTTGCCACAAATACTATGTCAACTACATGATCATGCTCAGCAATATGACAATGATGGATGTGTCATGATGAACTAGATGGTGGAAAGTTGCATGGCAATATATCTCGGAATGGCTATGGAAATGCCATAATAGGTAGGTATGGTGGTTGTTTTGAGGAAGGTATATGGTAGGTGTATGATACCGGCGAAAGTTGCGCGGTATTAGAGAGGCTAGCAAGGGTGGAAGGGTGGGAGTGCGTATAATCCATGGACTCAACATTAGTCATAAAGAACTCATATACTTATTGCAAAAACTTAGAAGTTATCAAAGCAAAGTATTACACGCATGCTCCTAGGGGGATAGATTGGTAGGAAAAGACCATCGCTCGTCCCCGGCCGCCACTCATAAGGAAGACAATCAATAAATAAATCATGCTCCGACTTCATCACATAACGGTTCACCATACGTGCATGCTACGGGAATCACAAACTTCAACACAAGTATTCTTTAAATTCACAACTACTCAACTAGCATGACTTTAATATTATCACCTTCGTATCTCAAAACAATTATCATGCTTCAATCTTTTCTTAGTATTCAACACACTCAAAAGAAAGTTTCACAAATCTTGAATACCAAGCATATTATTATTAGGCAAATTACCATGCTATTAAGAGACTCTCAAATTAATTTAAGTGAAGCATGAGAGATCAATAGTTTCTTTAAAACGAATCCACCACCGTGCTCTAAAAGATCTAAGTGAAGCACATAGAGCAAAATTATCTAGCTCAAAATGATATAAGTGAAGCACATAGAGCAAACTTATCTAGCTCAAAAGATATAAGTGAAGCACACAGAGCAAAATTATCTAGCTCAAAGGATATAAGTGAAGCACATAGAGCAAAATTATCTAGCTCAAAGGATATAAGTGAAGCACATAGAGTATTCTATCAAATTTTAATTCATGTATGGCTCTCTCAAAAGGTGTGTATAGCAAGGATGATTTTGGCATACTAACAAACAAAGACACAAATAATACAAGACGCTCTAGGCAAAACACATATCATGTTGGTGAATAAAAATATAGCTCCAAGTAAATTACCGATGGAATTGGACGAAAGAGGGGATGCCTTCCGGGGCATCCCCAAGCTTTGACTTTTTGGTGTCCTTGGATTATCTTGGGGGTGCCATGGGCATCCCCAATCTTAGGCTCTTGCCACTCCTTGTTCCATGATCCATCAAAAGAATTCACCCAAAACTTGAAAACTTCACAACACAAAACTCAAAATAGAAAACTCGTGAGCTCCGTTAGTGAAAGAAAACAAAAGACCACTTCAAGGTACTGTAATGAACTCATTATTTATTTATATTGGTGTTAAACCTACTGCATTCCAACTTCTCTATGGATTATAAACTATTTTACTAGACATAGATTCATCAAAATAAGCAAACAACACACGAAAAACAGAATCTGTCAAAAACAGAATAGTCTGTAGTAATCTGTAGCTAGCGCAAGATCTGGAACCCCAAAAATTCTAAAATAAATTTATGGACGTGAGGAATTTATCTATTAATCATCTGCAAAAATAATTAACTAAATATCACTCCTCAAATAAAAGTGACATCAGTTCTCGTGAGCGCTAAAGTTTCTGTTTTTTATAGCAAGTTCAACAAGACTTTCCTCAAGTCTTCCCAACGGTTCTACTTGGCACAAACACTAATTAAACACAAAAACACAACCAAAACATAGGCTAAATAATTTATTTATTACTAAACAGGGGCAAAAAGAAAGTAATAAAAATTAAAATTGGGTTGCCTCCCAACAAGCGCTATCGTTTAACGCCCCTAGCTATGCATAACGAGCAAGAATAGATCTAGGTATTGCCATCTTTGGTAGGCAATCCATAAGTGGCTCTCATGATAGTTTCATATGGTAATTTTATTTTCTTTCTTGGAAAGTATTCCATGCCCTTTTTTAATGTAAATTGAAATCTAATATTCCCTTCCTTCATATCAATAATCGCACCAACCGTTCTAAGCAAAGGTCTACCAAGAATAATAGGGCAAGAAGGATTGCAATCTATATTAAGAACAATGAAATCTACATGCACATAATTCCTATTTGCAACAATAAGAACATCATTAATTCTTCCCATAGGTTTCTCAATAGTGGAATCCGCAAGATGCAAGTTTAGAGAGCAATCATCAAAATTACGGAAATCTAGTAAATCACACAAAGTCTTGGGAATAGTAGGACACTAGCACCCAAATCACACAAAGCATAAAACTCATGATCTTTAATTTTAATTTTAATAGTTGGTTCCCACTCATCATAGAGTTTTCTAGGGATAGAAACTTTCAACTCAAGTTTTTCTTCATAAGATTGCATCAAGGCATCAACAATATTTTCGGTGAAGGCTTTATTTCGACTATAAGCATGTGGAGAATTTAGCACGGATTGCAACAAGGAAATACAATCAATCAAAGAGCAATTTTCATAATTAAATTCCTTGAAATCCAACATAGTGGGTTTAGCAACATCTAGATTTTTATTTCTTTCAATCCCACTTTCATCAACTTCATCATTAAGATCTAAACACTCCGAATTTTAAGAACGCCTTCTAGGTAAAGGAAGATCATATTCAGTTTCATCAAGATTCATATTGCAAAATAAAGATTTAATTGGAGACACATCAATAAATTTTAGATCTCCATCTTGATTTTCATAGGAATTGGAAGAACACGCTTTAATAAAGGCATCTTTGGAAGCACGCATCCTAGCGGTTCTTTCCTTACACTCATCAATTGAAATTCTCATGGCTTTTAGAGACTCATTAATATCATGCTTATGTGGAATAGATCTAAGTTTCAAAGCATCAACATCAAGAGCAATTCTATCAACGTTCCTAGCCAAATCATCAATCTTAAGCAATTTTTCTTCAATCATAGCATTAAAATTCTTTTGCGAAGAAATAAATTCTTTAATATTAGATTCCAAATCAGAGGGCATCTTATTATAATTTCCACAAGAGTTGTTGTAGGAATTCCCATAATTATTAGAAGGATTACTAGGATATGGCCTAGGATTAAAATTCCCTCTATAAGCGTTGTTACCAAAATTATTCCTACCAACAAAATTCACATCCATAGATTCATTGTTATTCTCAATCAAAGTAGACAAAGGCATATCATTAGGATGAGAAGGAACACTCTTAGTAGCAAATAATTTCATAAGTTCATCCATCTTTCCACTCAACACATTAATTTCTTCTATCGCATGCACTTTTTTATTAGAAGTTCTTTCAGTATGCCATTGAGAATAATTAACCATAATATTATCTAGGAGTTTAGTAGCATCTCCTAAAGTGATTTCCATAAAAGTTCCTCCCGCGGCCGAATCTAAAAGATTTCTAGAAGCAAAGTTTAATCCGGCATAAAAATTCTGTATAATCATCCACAAATTCAAACCATGAGTAGGGCAATTACGTATCATTAATTTCATTCTCTCCCAAGCTTGTGCAACATGTTCATGATCAAGTTGTTTAAAGTTCATTATATCGTTTCTAAGAGAGATGATCTTAGTGGGAGGAAAATACTTAGAGATAAAAGCATCTTTGCATTTGTTCCATGAATCAATACTATTCTTAGGCAAAGACGAAAACCAAGCTTTAGCACGATTTCTAAGCAAAAAAGGAAATAGCTTCAATTTAACGACATCATTATTGACATCTTTTTTCTTTTGCATATCACATATATCAACGAAGCTATTCAGATGAGTAGCAGCATCTTCACTAGGAAGGCCGGTGAATTGATCTTTCATAACAAGATTCAACAAAGCAGTATTAATTTCACAAGATCCAGCATCGGTAAGAGGAGCAATCGGAGTGCTAAGGAAATCAATATTATTGGTATTGGTGAAGTCACACAATTTGGTAGTATCTTGAGCCATCACGACAAACAAGCAATCTAACACACGGGCAAACAAAAAGCAAGCGGACAAAAGAGGCAAACAGAGAGGGAGGATAGAGAGAGAGGGCGAATAAAACGGCAAGGGTGAATGGGGGGAAGGGAAAACGAGAGGCAAATGGCAAATAATGTAATGCGAGAGATAGGGATTGTGATGGGTACTTGGTATGTTGACTTTTTGCATAGACTCCCCGGCAACGGCGCCAGAAATCCTTCTTGCTACGTCTTGAGCTCGTGTTGGTTTTCCCCAAAGAGGAAGGGATGATGCAGCAGAGTAGCGTAAGTATTTCCCTCAGTTTATAGAACCAAGGTATCAATCCAGTAGGAGCCCATGCTCAAGTCCCTCGTACCTGCACAAAGCGATAGCTCCTCGCAACCAACACGATTAGGGGTTGTCAAGCCCTTCACGGTCACTTACGAGAGTGAGATCTGATAGATAAAATATTTTTGGTATTTTTGATATAAAGATGCAAAGTAAAAAGTAAAAGCAAAGTAAATAGCAAAACGATATGAAAGTGATGGAGATTGATATGATGAGAATAGACCCGGGGGCCATAGGTTTCACTAGTGGCTTGTCTCAAGAGCATAAGTATTCTACGGTGGGTGAACAAATTATTGTTGAGCAATTGATAGAATTGTGCATAGTTATGAGAAAATATCTAGGCATGATCATGTATATAGGCATCACGTCCGTGACAAGTAGATCGAAATGATTTTGCATCTACTACTATTACTCCACTCATCGACCGCTATCCAGCATGCATCTAGAGTATTAAGTTAAAAACAGAGTAACGCCTTAAGCAAGATGACATGATGTAGAGAGATAAATTCATGCAATATGAAATAAACCCCATCTGGTTATCCTCGATGGCAATGATACAATATGTGCCTTGCTGCCCCTTCTGTCACTGGGTAAGGACACCGCAAGATCGAACCCAAAGCTAAGCACTTCTCCCATGGCAAGAACTACCAATCTAGTTGGCCAAACCAAACGGATAATTCAAAGAGACTTGCAAAGATAACCAATCATTCATAAAAGAATTCAGAGAAGATTCAAATATTATTCATAGATAGACTTGATCATAAACCCACAATTCATCAGTCTCAACAAACACACCGCAAAAAGAAGATTACATCGAATAGATCTCCACAAGAGAGGGGGAGAACTTTGTATTGAGATTCAAAGAGAGAGAAGAAGCCATCTAGCTACTAACTATGGACCCGAAGGTCTGAGGTAAACTACTCACTCTTCATCGGAGGGGCTAGGATGATGTAGAAGCCCTCCGTGATGACGGCCCTCTTACGGTGGAGCTCCGGAGCAGGCCCCAAGATGGGATCTCATGGATACAGAAAGTTGCGGCGGTGGAATTAGGTTTTTGGCTCCTGTTCTGATCATTTGAGGGTATGTGTGTATATATAGGAGGAAGGAGTACGTCGGTAGAGCACCGAGGGGCCCACGAGGTAGGGGCGCGCCCTAGGGGGGGTGCCCCCCACCCTCGTGACCACCTCTTTGATCCCTTGCAGTAGGGTCCAAGTCTCCTGGATCACGTTCGGTGAGAAAATCACGTTCCTGAAGATTTTATTCCGTTTGGACTCCGTTTGATATTCTGTTTATCCGAAACACTGAAATGTGCAAAAAAACAACAATTCTGGGCTGCGCCTCCGGTTAATAGGTTAGTCCCAAAAATAATATAAAAGTGGGAAATAAAGCCCAATATAGTCCAAAACAGTAGATAATATAGCATGGAGCAATCAAAAATTATAGATACGTTGGAGATGCATCACATTGCAGCCCCAAACTTTCAGAAACGACAACTTTGGTTTCTTGCCAAACCACAGTTCATAAGGTGTCGTATCAACGGATTTCGATGGTGCCCTATTTAACGTGAATGCGGTCGTCTCTAAAGTATAACCCCAAAATGATAGCGGTAAATCAGTAAGAGACATCATAGATCGTACCATATCTAGTAAAGTACGATTACGACGTTCGGACACACCATTACGCTGTGGTGTTCCAGATGGCGTGAGTTGCGAAACTATTCCGCATTGTTTCAAATGAAGAGCAAACTCATAACTCAAATATTCTCCTCCACGATCAGATCGTAGAAACTTTATTTTCTTGTTACGATGATTTTCAACTTCACTCTGAAATTCTTTGAACTTTTCAAACGTTTCAGACTTATGTTTCATGAAGTAGATATACCCATATCTGCTTAAATCATCTATGAAGGTGAGAAAATAACGATATCCGCCACGAGCCTCAACATTCATCGGACCACATACATCTGTATGTATGATCTCCAACAAATTTGTTGCTCTCTCCATAGTACCGGAGAACTGCGTTTTAGTCATCTTGCCCATGAGGCACGGTTCACAAGTACCAAGTGATTCATAATCAAGTGGTTCCAAAAGTCCATCAGTATGGAGTTTCTTCATGCGCTTTACACCGATATGACCTAAACGGCAGTGCCACAAATAAGTTGCACTATCATTATCAACTCTGCATCTTTTGGCCTCAGTATTATGAATATGTGTATCACTACTATCGAGATTCAACAAAAATAGACCACTCTTCAAGGGTGCATGAACATAAAAGATATTACTCATATAAATAGAACAACCGTTATCATCTGATTTAAATGAATAACCGTCTCGCATCAAACAAGATCCAGAGATAATGTTCATGCTCAACGTTGGCACCAAATAACAATTATTTAGGTCTAATACTAATCCCGAAGGTAGATGTAGAGGTAGCGTGTCGACTGCGATCACATCGACTTTGGAACCATTTCCCACGCGCATTGTCACCTCGTCCTTAGCCAATCTTCGCTTAATCCGTAGCCCCTATTTCGAGTTGCAAATATTAGCAACAGAACTAGTATCAAATACCCAGGTGCTACTGCGAGCATTAGTAAGGTACACATCAATAACATGTATATCACATATACCTTTGTTCACCTTGCCATCCTTCTTATCCGACAAATACTTGGGGCAGTTCCGCTTCCAGTGACCAGTCTGCTTGTAGTAGAAGCACTCAGTCTCAGGCTTAGGTCCAGACTTGGGTTTCTTCTCCTGAGCAGCAACTTGCTTATTGTTCTTCTTGAAGTTCCCCTTCTTCTTCCCTTTGCCCTTTTTCTTGAAACTGGTGATCTTATTGACCATCAACACTTGATGCTCCTTCTTTATTTCTACCTCCGCAGCCTTAAGCATTGCGAAGATCTCGGGAATTGTATTATTGATACGTCTCCAACGTATCTATAATTTTTGATTGCTCCATGCTATATTATCTACTGTTTTGGACTATATTGGGCTTTATTTTCCACTTTTATACTATTTTTGGGACTAACCTATTAACCGGAGGCCCAGCCCAGAATTGCTGTTTTTTGCCTATTTCAGTGTTTCGGATAAACAGAATATCAAATGGAGTCCAAACGGAATAAAATCTTCGGAAACGTGATTTTCTCACCGAACGTGCTCCAGGAGACTTGGACCCTACTGCAAGGGATCAAAGAGGTGGTCACGAGGGTGGGGGGCTTCCCCCCCTAGGGCACGCCCCCTGCCTCGTGGGCCCCTCGGTGCTCCACCGACGTACTCCTTCCTCCTATATATACACACATACCCCCAAACGATCAGAACAGGAGCCAAAAACCAAATTCCACCGTCGCAACTTTCTGTATCCACGAGATCCCATCTTGGGGCCTGTTCTGGAGCTCCGCCAGAAGAGGGTCGTCATCACGGAGGGCTTCTACATCATCCTAGCCCCTCCGATTAAGTGAGAGTAGTTTACCTCAGACCTTCGGGTCCATAGTTAGTAGCTAGCTGGCTTCTTCTCTCTCTTTGAATCTCAATACAAAGTTCTCCTCCTCTCTTGTGGAGATCTATTCGATGTAATCTTCTTTTTGCGGTGTGTTTGTTGGGACCGATGAATTGTGGGTTTATGATCAAGTCTATCTATGAATAATATTTGAATCTTCTCTGAATTCTTTTATGCATGATTGGTTATCTTTGCAAGTCTCTTCGAATTATCCGTTTGGTTTGGCCAACTAGATTGGTAGTTCTTGCCATGGGAGAAGTGCTTAGCTTTGGGTTCGATCTTGCGGTGTCCTTACCCAGTGACAGAAGGGGCAGCAAGGCACGTATTGTATCATTGCCATCGAGGATAACAAGATGGGGTTTATTTCATATTGCATGAATTTATCTCTCTACATCATGTCATCTTGCTTAAGGCGTTACTCTGTTTTTAACTTAATACTCTAGATGCATGCTGGATAGCGGTCGATGAGTGGAGTAATAGTAGTAGATGCAGAATCGTTTCGATCTACTTGTCACGGACGTGATGCCTATATACATGATCATGCCTACATATTCTCATAATTATGCACAATTCTATCAATTGCTCAACAGTAATTTGTTCACCCACCGTAGAATACTTATGCTCTTGAGAGAAGCCACTAGTGAAACCTATGGCCCCTAGGTCTATTCTCATCATATCAATCTCCATCACTTTTATATTGTTTTGCTTTTTTACTTTGCTTTTACTTTTTACTTTGCATCTTTATATCAAAATTACCAAAAATATTTTATTATCTATCAGATCTCACTCTCGTAAGTGACCGTGAAGGGCTTGACAACCCCTAATCGCGTTGGTTGCGAGTAGCTATCGCTTTGTGCAGGTACGAGGGACTTGAGCGTGGGCTCCTACTGGATTGATACCTTGGTTCTCAAAAACTGAGGGAAATACTTATGCTACTTTGCTGCATCATCCCTTCCTCTTCGGGGAAAACCAACGCAAGCTCAAGACGTGGCAAGAAGGATTTCTGGCGCCGTTGCCGGGGAGTCTGTGCAAAAAGTCAATATACCAATTACCCATCACAATCCCTATCTCTCGCATTACATTATTTGCCATTTGCCTCTCGTTTTCCTCTCCCCCCAATTCACCCTTGTCGTTTTATTTGCCCTCTCTCTCTATCCTCCCTCTATGTTTGCCTTTTTTTTTGCTTGTCGTCATGGCTAGTCTCATATCTTCTCTGTTGTCTCCCGAGAGTGAAGTTCTAAATTTTAAACAAAGGGAGGGAGAAAATATAAAAGATGCTTGGTATAGAATTTGCAATGCTCAAAATAGATCTACCAGGAAACAATCTACCTTTGTTCTTCTTCGCAATTTTTATGTAGGTGTTGATCCATGGTATAGATATATCCTCGATACCATTACCGAAGGGAACTTCTTGGGTAGCCATACTTTTGATTCTTATAATGCTATGTTAGATTTATTTGGCTCACCACCTCTTTTGGTTAATGGAACCATGTTAACTTTGGAGCATGTTATGCAAAGACTTGAAATTATTGAAAATAAAGTTGCTACTATTGAATCAATTGAAAATCTATATAAAAAGATCCACAATCAAATCACTCAATATGGATCTAAGGTAGGAATGACTTTGAAAAATATTAAGGAAAAGGAACCCATAGTTAATGAGAAGATGAACTTAGATTCTACTAGAATTGATAAACTTGAGGGTATAATTACAAATTTGGGAACCGCTTTTTCTTCCATAAAGAATACTCCTAGTCCTCCTACTAAAATTGCCAAGCTCATGTATGTTCCTAAAAATAAGGGTGAATCATCTAGCAAGGAAACTGCTGATCTTAAATCTATAAGTGTTCATCCCAATCTTTTTGCTATCATTAAGGAACCATTTATTACAAATGAATTTTTCGATCTTGTGCCTAAAAGTTTGATAATTAATAAAAATAAAGAAATTCCTAAAGATGGTAGATGTCAAATTGAAGAATTGCCTACCAAAGATGGCAATACCTAGATCTATTCTTGCTCGTTATGCCTAGCTAGGGGCGTTAAACGACAGCGCTTGTTGGGAGGCAACCCAATTTTATTTCTATTCCTTGCTTTTTTCTCCTGTTTAGTAATAAATAAATTATTTAGCCTCTGCTTTGGTTGTGTTTTTTGTGTTTAATTAGTGTTTGTGCCAAGTAGAACCGTTGGGAAGACTTGGGGAAAGTCTTGTTGAACTTGCTGTAAAAAACAGAAACTTTAGAGCTCACGAGAACTGCTATCATTTTTATTTGAAGAGTGATATTTATTTAATTATTTTTTCATATGATTCATAGATAAATTTCCCACGTCCAGCAATTTATTTTAGAATTTTTGGGGTTCCAGATCTTGCTCTAGCTACAGATTACTACAGACTGTTCTGTTTTTGACAGATTCTGTTTTTCGTGTGTTGTTTGCTTATTTTGATGAATCTATGGCTAGTAAAATAGTTTATAATCCATAGAGAAGTTGGAATACAGTAGGTTTAACACCAATATAAATAAAGACTGAGTTCATTACAGTACCTTGAAGTGGTCTTTTGTTTTCTTTCGCTAACGGAGCTCACGAGTTTTCTATCTTGAGTTTTGTGTTGTGAAGTTTTCAAGTTTTGGGTGAATTCTTTTGATGGATCATGGAACAAGGAGTGGCAAGAGCCTAAGCTTGGGAATGCCCATGGCACCCCCAAGATAATCCAAGGACACCAAAAAGTCAAAGCTTGGGGATGCCCCGGAAGGCATCCCCTCTTTTGGTCCACTTCCATCGGTAATTTACTTGGAGCTATATTTTTATTCACCAACATGATATGTGTTTTGCTTGGAGCATCTTGTATTATTTGTGTCTTTGTTTGTTAGTATGCCACAATCATCCTTGCTGTACACACCTTTTGAGAGAGCCATACATGAATTAAAATTTGATAGAATACTCTATGTGCTTCACTTATATCCCTTGAACTAGATAATTTTGCTCTATGTGCTTCACTTATATCTTTTGAGCTAGATAATTTTGCTCTATGTGCTTCACTTATATCTTTTGAGCTAGATAATTTTGCTCTATGTGCTTCACTTATATCCTTTTGAGCTAGACAATTTTTCTCTATGTGCTTCACTTAGATCTTTTAGAGCACGGTGGTGGATTCGTTTAAAAGAAACTATTGATCTCTCATGCTTCACTTAAATTAATTTGAGAGTCTCTTACTAGCATGGTAATTTGCCTAATAATAATATGCTTGGTATTCAAGATTTGTGAAACTTTATTTTGATTGTGTTGAATACTAAGAAAAGATTGAAGCATGATAATTGTTTTGAGATATGGAGGTGATAATATTAAAGTCATGCTAGTTGAGTAGTTGTGAATTTAAAGAATACTTGTGTTGAAGTTTTTGATTCCCGTAGCATGCACGTATGGTGAACCGTTATGTGATGAAGTCGGAGCATGATTTATTTATTGATTGTCTTCCTTATGAGTGGCGGTCGGGGACGAGCGATGGTCTTTTCCTACCAATCTATCCCCCTAGGAGCATGCGTGTAATACTTTGCTTTGATAACTTCTAAATTTTTGCAATAAGTATACGAGTTCTTTATGACTAATGTTGAGTCCATGGATTATAGACACTCCCACCCTTCCACCCTTGCTAGCCTCTCTAATACAGCGCAACTTTCGCCGGTATCATACACCTACCATATACCTTCCTCAAAACAGCCACCATACCTACCTATTATGGCATTTCCATAGCCATTCCGAGATATATTGCCATGCAACTTCCACCATCTAGTTCATCTTGACATATCCATCATTGTCATATTGCTTAGCATGATCATGTAGTTGACATAGTATTTGTGGCAAAGCCACCGTTCATAATTCTTTCATACTTGTCACTTGTGATTCATTGCATATCCCGATACACCGCCGGAGGCATTCATATAGAGTCATACTTTGTTTTAGTATCGAGTTGTAATCATTGAGTTGTAAATAAATAGAAGTGTGATGATCATCATTCAATAGAGCATTGTCCCAAAAAAAGGCCAAAAAAGGGGAAGGCCCAAAAAAATAAAAAATAAAAAAGGGGCAATGCTACTATCCTTTTTCCACACTTGTGCTTCAAAGTAGCACCATGATACAGCAAGTCTCATATATTGTGCTTCAAAGTAGCACCATGTTCTTCATATAGAGAGTCTCATATGTTGTCACTTTCATATACTAGTGGGACTTTTATGTTATAGAACTTGGCTCGTATATTCCAATGATGGGCTTCCTCAAATTGCCATAGGTCTTCGTGAGCAAGCAAGTTGGATGCACACCCACTAGTTTCTTTTGTTGAGCTTTCATACATTTATAGCTCTAGTGCATCCGTTGCTTGCAATCCCTACTCACTCACATTGATATCTATTGATGGGCATCTCCATAGCCCGTTGATACGCCTAGTTGATGTGAGACTATCTCCATAGCCCAGAATTGTTGTTTTTTCCCCTATTTCAGTGTTTCGGATAAACAGAATATCAAACGGAGTCCAAACGGAATAAAACCTTCCGAAACGTGATTTTCTCACCGAACGTGATCCAGGAGACTTGGCCCTACTGCAAGGGATCAAAGAGGTGGTCACGGGCCCCCCCTAGGGCGCGCCCCTGCCTCGTGGGCCCCTCGGTGCTCCACCAACGTACTCCTTCCTCCTATATAGACACACGTACCCCCAAACGATCAGAACCGGAGCCAAAAACCTAATTCCACCGCCGCAACTTTCTGTATCCATGAGATCTCATCTTGGGGCCTGTTCCGGAGCTCCGCCGGAAGAGGGACGTCATCACGAAGGGCTTCTACATCATCCTAGCCCCTCCGATGAAGTGTTAGTAGTTTACCTCAGACCTTCGGGTCCATAGTTAGTAGCTAGATGGCTTCTTCTCTCTCTTTGAATCTCAATACAAAGTTCTCCTCCTCTCTTGTGGAGATCTATTTGATGTAATATTCTTTTTGTGGTGTGTTTGTTGAGACCGATGAATTGTGGGTTTATGATCAAGTCTATCTATGAATAATATTTGAATCTTCTCTGAATTCTTTTATGCATGATTGGTTATCTTTGCAAGTCTCTTCGAATTATCCGTTTGGTTTGGCCAACTAGATTGGTAGTTCTTGCCATGGGAGAAGTGCTTAGCTTTGGGTTCGATCTTGCGGTGTCCTTACCCAGTGACAGAAGGGGCAGCAAGGCACGTATTGTATCGTTGCCATTGAGGATAACAAGATGGGGTTTATTTCATATTGCATGAATTTATCTCTCTACATCATGTCATCTTGCTTAAGGCGTTACTCTGTTTTTAACTTAATACTCTAGATGCATGCTGGATAGCGGTCGATGAGTGGAGTAATAGTAGTAGATGCAGAATCATTTCGATCTACTTGTCACGGACGTGATGCCTATATACATGATCATGCCTACATATTCTTATAATTATGCACAATTCTATCAATTGCTCAACAGTAATTTGTTCACCCACCGTAGAATACTTATGCTCTTGAGAGAAGGCACTAGTGAAACCTATGGCCCCCGGGTCTATTCTCATCATATCAATCTCCATCACTTTTATATTGTTTTGCTTTTTTACTTTGCTTTTACTTTTTACTTTGCATCTTTATATCAAAAATACCAAAAGTATTTTATCTATGAGATCTCACTCTCATAAGTGACCGTGAAGGGCTTGACAACCCCTAATCGTGTTGGTTGCGAGTAGCTATCGCTTTGTGCAGGTACGAGGGACTTGAGCGTGGGCTCCTACTGGATTGATACCTTGGTTCTCAAAAACTGAGGGAAATACTTACGCTACTCTGCTGCATCATCCCTTCCTCTTCGGGGAAAACCAACGCAAGCTCAAGGCGTAGCACTTATCCATCCCTTGCATATTATAGTTCATCACGAAGCTCTTGTAGCTTGGTGGCAGTGATTGGAGAATTCTATCAATGACGCTATCATCCGGAAGATTAACTCCCAGTTGAATCAAGTGATTGTAGTACCCAGACATCTTGAGTATATGCTCACTGACAGAACTATTCTCCTCCATCTTGCAGCTGTGGAACTTATTGGAGACTTCATATCTCTCAATCCGGGCATTTTCTTGAAATATTAACTTCAACTCTTGGAACATCTCATATGCTCCATGACGTTCAAAACATCGTTGAAGTCCCGGTTCTAAGCCGTAAAGCATGGCACATTGAACTATTGAGTAGTCATCAGCTTTGCTCTGCCAGACGTTCTTAACGTCGTAAGTTGCATCAGCAGCAGGCCTGGCACTTAGCGGTGCTTCCAGGACGTAATTCTTCTAAGCAGCAATGAGGATAATCCTCAAGTTACGGACCCAATCCGTGTAATTTCTACCATCATATTTCAACTTTGCTTTCTCAAGGAACGCATTAAAATTCAACGGAACAACAGCACGTGCCATCTATCTATAATCAACATAGACAAGCAAGATACTATCAGGTACTAAGTTCATGATAAATTTAAGTTCAATTAATCATATTACTTAAGAACTCCCACTTAGATAAACATCCCTCTAATCCTCTAAGTGATCACGTGATCCATATCAACTAAACCATGTCCGATCATCACGTGAGATGGAGTAGTTTCAATGGTGAACATCACTATGTTGATCATATCTACTATATGATTCACGCTTGAACTTTCGGTCTCCGTGCTCCGAGGCCATATCTGTTATATGCTAGGCTCGTCAAGTTTAACCTGAGTATTCCGCATGTGCAACTGTTTTGCACCCGTTGTATTTGAACATAGAGCCTATCACACCCAATCATCACGTGGTGTCTCAATACGAAGAACTTTCGCAACGGTGCATACTCAGGGAGAACACTTATACTTTGATAATTTAGTAAGGGATCATCTTATAATGCTACGGTCAATCAAAGCAAGATAAGATGCATAAAAGATAAACATCACATGCAATCAATATAAGTGAGATGATATGGCCATCATCATCTTGTGCTTGTGATCTCCATCTCCGAAGCACCGTCATGATCACCATCGTCACTGGCGCGACACCTTGATCTCCATCGTAGCATCATTGTCGTCTCGCCAATGTTATGCTTCTACGACTATCGCTACCGCTTAGCGATAAAGTAAAGCATTACAGGGCGATTGCATTGCATACAATAAAGCGACAACCATATGGCTCCTGCCAGTTCCCGATAACTCGGTTACAAAACATGATCATCTCATACAATAAAATTTAGCATCATGTCTTGACCATATCACATCATAACATGCCCTGCAAAAACAAGTTAGATGTCCTCTACTTTGTTGTTGCAAATTTTACGTGGCTCCTACGGGCTTAGCAAGAACCATTCTTACCTACGCATCAAAACCACAACGATAGTTTGTCAAGTTGGTGTTGTTTTAGCCTTCTCAAGGACCGGGCGTAGCCACACTCGGTTCAACTAAAGTTGAAGAAACTGACACCCGCCAGCCACCTGTGTGCAAAGCACGTCAGTAGAACCAGTCTCGCGTAAGCGTACGCGTAATGTCGGTCCGGGCCGCTTCATCCAACAATACCGCCGAACCAAAGTATGACATGCTGGTAAGCAGTATGACTTATATCGCCCACAACTCACTTGTGTTCTACTCGTGCATATGACATCTACGCGTAAAACCTGGCTCTGATACCACCGTTGGGGAATGTAGTAATTTAAAAAAAATTCTATGCACACGCAAGATCATGGTGATGCACAACAACGAGAGGGGAGAGTGTTGTCCACGTACCCTCATAGACCGAAAGCGGAAGCGTTAGCACAACGCGGTTGATGTAGTCGTACGTCTTCATGATCCGACCGATCAAGTACCAAACGCACGGCACCTCCGAGTTCAGCACACGTTCAGCCCGATGACGTCCCTCGAACTCCGATCCAGCCAAGTGTTGAGGGAGAGTTTTGTCAGCACGGCGGCATGGTGACGATGATGATGTTCTACCAATGTAGGGCTTCGCCTAAGCACCGCTACAGTATTATCGAGGTGGACTATGGTGGACGGGGGGGTACCGCACACGGCTAAAATTTCAAACGATCAATTGTTGTGTCTCTAGGGTGCCCCCTTGCCCCCGTATATAAAGGAGCAAGGGGGGTGCGGCCGGCCAGGAGAGAGGGCGCGCCAGGAGGAGTCCTAATCCTATCGGGAGTAGGACTTCCCCTGAGGGAGTCCTGGATTAGGGGGTCTCCGGACAGCCGGACTATATCCTTTGGCAGGACTGTTGGACTATGAAGATACGAGATTGAAGACTTCGTCCCGTGTCCGGATGGGACTCTACTTGGCGTGGAAGGCAAGCTAGGCAATACGGATATGTATATCTCCTCCTTTGTAACCGACCTTGTGTAACCCTAGCCCTCTTCGGTGTCTATATAAACCGGAGGGTTTTAGTCCATAGGACAACATACAATCATACCATAGGCTAGCTTCTAGGGTTTAGCCTCTCCGATCTCGTGGTAGATCAACTCTTGTACTACTCATATTGTCAAGAATAATCAAGCAGGACGTAGGGTTTTACCTCCATTAAGAGGGCCCGAACCTGGGTAAAACATCGTGTCCCCTGCCTCCTATTACCATCCGCCTTAGACGCACAGTTCGGGACCCCCTACCCGAGATCCGCCGATTTTGACACCGACATTGGTGCTTTCATTGAGAGTTCCTCTGTGTCATCACCGTTAGGCTTGATGGATCCTTCGATCATCGATGGCGATGCAGTCCAGGGTGAGACTTTTCTCCCCGGACAGATCTTTTTATTCGGCGGCTTCGCACTGTGGGCCAACTCGCTTGGCCATCTGGAGCAGATCGAGAGTTACGCCCCTGGCCACCAGGTCAGGTTTGGAAGCTTAAACTACACGGCCGACATCCGCGGAGACTTGATCTTCGACGGATTCGAGCCCCGCTCGAGTGCGCCGCACGGTCACGATGAGCATGATTTAGCCCTACCATCGGACAGTGTTCAGGAGATCGCACCGGCAACTGCTCTGGCCCTCAATTCAGAGCCAATTGCGCCATCCATGGATGGGTGGATAGACCCCACCACGGAGGCCGTATTCTCAGTGGCGATCGAGCCGAATATCGACCTTACCCTTCATGGGAGCTGTGACGCCGAACTACCGGATTCTTCCCCGGCCACGGACTCCGAACCACCTGTGCCCGTGCCTATCGAATCCGACAGGGCGCCGATCATGGAGTTCACCTCCGCGGATATCTTTCAGCACTCGCCCTTCAGCGACATACTGAACTCATTAAGGTCTCTCTCCCTGTCAAGAGAGTCCTGGCAGAACTATGTTCGGCAGGATTGGGATGCGGATGATGGAGAAATTTGTTGCCCACCCACCACCCATTTAGTAGCCACTGTCGACGATTTAACTGACATGCTCGACTTCGACTCCGAAGACATCGATGGTATGGACGATGATGTAGGAGACGAACAGGAACCACTGCCCACAGGGCACTAGACGCCCACTTCATCATATGATGTATACATGGTGGACACACCCAAAGAAAACGACAACAAGGAACGGAAGGACGCAGCGAAGGGTTGTTCCCTCGAGAAGCAGTCAAAGCGGCGGCGAAAGCGCCGCTCCAAATCCCGCCTCGGCAGAAACATCGATCATATAGACCCAGCAATAGAGCAGGGTGAACCATCGCCCGACCAGGGCAACACGGAGAATCAAACCGAACAACCCGACCCCGTCGAAGATAACAGTCCGGACGACATCACACCGGACAGGCACCCGGAGCAACAGAATGCCCATCAAAGTCTGGTTGCCACTGCGAGGAGTCTGAAAAAGCAAAAGCAAAGGCTTAGGGCTGCACAAGACACACTCAGAATCAGATGGAGTGAAGTAATCAACACTGCAGCGAAGTACGGCGGTAATCACCACGCCAAGAGCTACCCGAAGCGAAAGTTGCTACCTGAATTCGATGAGGAGGCCTTAGATCCCTCGCAACCAAAAAAAAAAGCGGCCATCCGGTCGGATAGATGACCTCGTGGCCAACATAGAGCGGCAAACGACGCCGCACATAAGCTAGTACGCGATCCACGCGAGGGCTCGCATCAGAAGGACAGCGCAACCAAATCCATATACGGGCCACGCAAGCGCGCTCCAACATGCAATGCAACACAACAAACATCCGAACACCATGGTACACCGAAATACAGGGGTGCCGCACACCCCCTATGTTTCACCGATGAGGTGTTGGACCATGAATTTCCATAGGGATTCAAACCCGTAAAC
Organism: Triticum aestivum; assembly: GCF_018294505.1. Lineage (NCBI taxonomy): Eukaryota > Viridiplantae > Streptophyta > Magnoliopsida > Poales > Poaceae > Triticum > Triticum aestivum. The sequence continues at coordinate 593,013,630 of NC_057812.1, read as the reverse complement.
ATAGAGGCGTACAATGGAACGACAGACCCTGGGGTCTGGATTGAGGACTACATCCTCCATATCCACATGGCTCGAGGAGACGATCTCCACGCCATAAAGTACTTACCCCTCAAACTCAAAGGGCCAGCTCGGCACTGGCTTAAAAGCCTCCCCGAAAACTCCATTGGAAGCTGGGAAGAGCTTGAAGACGCTTTTCAGGCAAATTTTCAAGGGACCTATGTCCGACCACTGGATGCAGATGATTTAAATCATATAACTCAACAGCACTGGGGAACAAAAGAAATTACCACCAGAAGTTAAAACAGTAAACGTGTTACACGTGACAAAGGGGAGAAACAAAGCGGCACTCCTAGAGACATATGTCCCAGGGCCTATCACAGCGGAGTTCTGCCACTGGTCGTCCCAACCGATCACCTTCGACCATCGGGATTACTCGGCAAGTATCCGGCGTGCAGGATGGGCTGCCTTAGTGTTAGACCTGATAATTGACGGATACCACTTCACACGAGTCCTGATGGACGGCGGCAATAGTTTAAACCTGATATATCAGGACACAGTCCACAAAATGGGGATAGACCCAACAAAAATTAGCCATAGCGATACTACCTTTAAAGGAGTAGCTCCAGGCCCAGAATCACATTGCACGGGCTCCCTGCTACTAGAGGTTATATTCGGCTTCCCCGATAATTTCCGCGGTGAAAATTTAACCTTCCACATTGCTCCGTTCCAAAGTGGCTATCAAGCACTACTCGGACGCGAAGCTTTCGCTCGCTTTAACGCAATACCGCATTATGCTTCCCTCATGCTTAAGATGCCCGGTCCACGCGGCATCATTACAGTAAATGGAAATATTGAGGGCTCCTTGCGTGTGGAAGACCGTGCGGCTGCCTTGGCAGTCGCACACTAAACGGCCTCACCAACTAAAGCATCTGACAGGTCGTTAAGACCACGGACGCGGTTAGACGAGTCCGGCACAGCTATACGTAATTGATACAGGTTTGATGGCTATACCCCTATTACAATACAAGGGGCTCAACACGCGCAAACAAGTGGCAATTAGGATCAACTTTACTAATCTTGAATTGTACATAGTTTATTTAACTACCTTTTCGCATGAAAAATTTTCAACTAAGTTCCTCTCTTTTCAGATGACCATCGTGAAAAACCTGTCCAGAATACGGCACAACAGAGACACATGCGCAGACGTGCAGCAGGGACCCGTTCCAAGGATTCTTTTTAGATTAAGACCCTGCGTAGACCTTTTTTACTGTCTCTTGTTGATACACATCCCTCGGATCCTTAGTAGAATTGAGAAGGATGCTAACGTATTGGCATGTGGCCATGTCAGAATATTGCACATACCTGGACACCAGGGTCTTATTACAAAGGGCACTGTTTAGGCCCGGTTTACATCATAAAGACCGAATACCTTCGTGGAGTGTTCGGCGTCGCGAGTTTAGCCTTATATGCATTAGCTCTGAATCATGTCTTTGGTCAAATGTTGGGTTTGCCCGGCTCCTGTGTTTTGCTGCCTTATGTTCCGCTCTATCGTCTAAGGTGGCACCAGGAGAACTACTGTGATTGTGCCCTGGTTCATCCAGACGAGCACCTCAGTAGAGAAAGCCGAAAACTGACTATCATGATATAGCGTGAGACTGGTCAACCACTCGATGACCTAGCGGAATCTTCGGGATTCCTCCGCTTTAACGAAGGGCCGTTTCCCGGCCATGCATGTACGCACCCCGAATTCGGATGAGTGCGGAGCCACCAGGGGCTATATAGTAGCCCCACTGTCAAACTCCTCTGGCTAAGTGAAAGTGTTAAAGCATTATAGTCCGGTTGCCTAGTTCGCTGCGCTATCACCTCCTTAATGGACCAAGACGTTGGATCAAGTGTGAACATGCGTTTTCTGCGAACACCCCCGCATTATATGCGTGGGGGCTGAAGCCGACGACTGCAATCTTTCAGGTTATATACATATATACATAAACGGCCGCACAGGTGGCATTATAGCACTTTTGGGCAAAAGTATAAATATTTCCTTGATAAATTCAATAAAACATTGTTTTACAATGGGAATAAATGTCACTCAAACATAATATTCCTCGAGAACTAAGCCTCTATTGAACGAGTGCCTTCAAGAACTTCTTCAAAGTAGTGCTCGACAGCCACTCGGCCTATGGCCGAACCCTGTGTCGCAACAGTGGTGTAAGTGCATCTAGTGCCCCTTAGTTATTTGGTGTATTGAAGACTTATAGGTTAAGGGACTAATGCGCGTGTGAGTGTACACAGGTCTATAAGTCTATGAGGAGTTTGATATTTACAGGAAAAGTCGACCCCTAAAAATGAATATCTTCGACTGAAGATTTTTGTATTTCTGAAGACTTTCATGAAGACTTTGAAAGTGAAGAAATTGGTGTGCCCGTGAAGACTTGATATTCATGCGAGGAATATGAAGCTTGAAGACTTTCGTTTTCATAGTTTTGTTTTTCTCTTTCTTGAGTCATAGGAAACACCGTACTGTTAAAGGGGGTCGAGGAAATACTAAGGAAAAATTTCCATGTGATGCTCAACTCAAAATCCTACACCTACCAATCCCTTCGAGTGAAGCCATTGGAAATCTCATACAGTTCAGTCAATTTCTTCAGTGACAGAGACGAAGTTCTTCTGGTCTCTGAGGAATTTGTCCTGACTGAGGAGTTAGGAATTCGCTAGTGCGGATTGCCTACACAGTGAGGAACATGATAGCTCTGGGGATTTTGCTACTCAAAATTCCGACCGTTGCTGTGCTATGCGCCAGTTGTCCCAAAATATCTATCCACCTAACGGTCATATCATTGAAGGGCATTTATGTCTTATCATGTCGGGGTGCTCCCTAGGCTATAAATAGCCGCCCCCTACAACCACTAGCTGGTTGGATGCTCCGAGAGAAACTGACACTTGTCATTTGAGAGCAACCCATCCTACGTGGACTTTGAGCGAAAATCATCAAGTGAGGAAAAATCAAAAACCCAAAACCCAAACACCTACAAACCCCAAGTGATTGAGCATCAATGAAGAGATTGATCCTGAGTGGACCCGACGCTTGTTACCTTTGAAGACTGTGCTTCTTCCAGACGGTTAGGCGTCATGGTCTAGGGCATCCAAGAGGAAATGTGGATCACCGAGTGACCAAGTTTGTGAAGGTTTGGAAGTCGCCTGAAGACTTACCACGAGTGATTGGACGAGGTCTGTGTGACCTTAGTTCAAGGAGAATACGGCGAGGACTAGGTGTCTTGGACTAAGTGTCCTTGACTGGGTGTCCGGGACTGTGTGTCCTCGAGTTTAAATACTCAGCCGCTCCAACCAGACGTACAACTGAGACAGCAGTTGGAACTGGTCTACCAAATCATTGTCTTCACCAAGCTTACTGGTTCTATTTCCTCAACTCTTTCATTTCCTCATAACTGTGTTGTATGTTTGTTCATATCTGTGTTTGAAGACTTAGACTAAAGACTTTCTCAATTTCCTCAGTTCAATTTCTTCAGTCTGTTTGTCTTCATCCTGTGTTATCCTGTGATTACGCTTCCTGTACTCTGTGCCTGTCTTCATTTCATCATGATGACTATGCTTGTATTTTGTTGTGTTTATGTTTGAGTACTTATTCCGCTGCTAGTAGTTCTTCACTAAGGAATTTCCTCACTAGCAAATTCCTCAGTGAAGAATTTCGTAAAAATCGCCTATTCACCCCCCTCTAGTCGATATAACGCACTTTCAATTGGTATCAGAGCAAGGTACTCCCTTGTTCTGTGTGATTTTGGTTTAACCGCCTGGAGTTTTAGTTATGTCGACCGCAGGTATGATCAAGGTCTCTGCTGGGTGTCCTACCTTCGATGGGACGGACTACCCCTACTAGAAGAATAAGATGTGAATGCATCTTGAAGCAATTGATAACGATCTCTGGTATGTTGTGGAAAATGGTGTTCCCTCCGTCACACCTTCTCTGAATGATGCCGATGTGAAGAGATTCAAGCAACTCGACTCTCAAGCAAAGAATATCATATGTGGCCATCTGAGCAAAGGACAGTATGGCAGAGTGAGTGCTTTGGAAACAGCGAAGCTTATTTGGGACAGGTTGTCCAAAGTGAATGTAGGAGTCTCAACTCAGCGTGACTCTCGAGTTGATGTTCTTCGCAATCTCTTCAACCGCTTCAAAAGACTCGGCAATGAAAATGTTCAACAAACCTTCGATCGCCTCACTGACATCTCAAATGAGCTTCAAGCACTTGGTGCCACTGACATCACCGACCATGAGGTGGTGAAGAAATTGCTGAGATCGCTTGATTCCTCATTTGACACTCTGGCACTGATGATACAAGAACGTGCTGATTACAAGTCACTTAATCCTGTTGATATTCTCGAGAGGCTAAATACTCATGAGTTCCAACTTGCTGAAAAGAGAGATCTCTATGGTTCAAGCTATGGCAGAACACGTGCACTGAAGGCCAAGGTAGTATCTGAGTTCGAAGATGAAGACTCTGGTAGCAGCCTTGGTGATCCTGAAGAACTGAGCCATGATCTGGCTCTACTCGTGAAGAAGTTCCAAAAGTTCTCAAGACGTGGTCGCCTTGGAAGATCCTCAAGGAGCAATGATTCCTCATCCAGTGACTACAAGAAGAGGCTCTGTCACAAATGCGAGAAACCTGGACATTTCATTCAAGATTGTCCTTAGTGGGAAAAGGAATCAAAGAAGAAGAAATACAAGGATTACAGTTCTGATGATGCAAAGAAAAAGAACAAATCCACAAAATCCTCATCATCAAAATCCTCCAAGCCTTCATATCACAAGAAGAGCATCTCCAAGAAGGCCAGGGCATTCATTGGCAAGGAAATGGACTCTGAGGCTGAATCTGAAGAAAATGAGGAAGAGGAGTCATCTGAGGAGTCCGAGTCCGGAGTGGCGAGCCTAGCTCTCGTTACTGCATTCATCAGCAAGTCTATCTTCAACACTGAAGAAAATGACCTCACCAACAAGGCTGATGAAGGCGATGATGACTACGCTTCCACCTATTGCTTCATGGCAAAGGGTGCCAAGGTACTCAAATATACCTCCTCTTAATCAAGTGAGAATGAATCTGATGAAAACCTTAAGCCCAGCTATTCTAAACTTGCTAAGATAGCTATAAAACAACAAAGGGCTTTAGAAAAGGTTCGAAACATGCTAAATAAAAGTGATGATATGTTGGGTGAAGAAATGGATCGCACTGAAACTTTGACTGAAAATCTTCAGAGACTTCAGTCCAAGCTTGACAAACTTCAAAGTCATCATAACACTCTCTTATTGGATCATAAGAAGCTTTCTTATGAATTTCTTCAAAGAAAGCAAGACCTTGAGAAGCTAAGAGTGAGTTATGAAGATCTTCAGAAGGAGCGCGATTCATTATTTGCTCAACAAATCAGCGCTTCTCGGGAAGAATTTGTTCCTCCATGCTTGAAGTGCATTGAACGTGAATCTGCTAATTCTTCACCTGAATGTTCAAATGCTGCTAATGTTTCAAATTCTTCACATGCCTCTGCTATCACTAATTCCTCATCTGAGGACATTGCTAGTATCACTGACAATGCAGGGCTGAAGGAATTGTACACGACAGGCATGTACAAAAGCCTCAAAGGGCATCAGGCTCTTTGTGATGTGCTTAAAAAGCAGATCCTCAACAGGAACCCTAGGAAAGAGGGTATCGCCTTTGAGAGGAAACTCAATGCTGATGGTACATATTGGAAGCCTAAGCAGTACCCCAAAACTACATGGGTTGCTGCAAAGGGACCTCCAGTTGATCCATCTAACTTATCTGGATTTGCATGTGAATCTCCTCATTCTGATGATGAGTCAATTGACTCCAACTATAAGCTATTCAAAAATCAGAATGGTGAAGTATTTGCTAGATATGTTGGCACTAACTGCAGGAACGGCTCCCCTATGAAGAAAATCTGGGTTCCCAAAAGATGTCTTGATAATCTTCAGGTGAATGTCATCATGACGCCACTTGTGAAGAATAGGAACCCCAGATCAAATTCTTCATATGGACCAAATTCCTCATATGGATCAAAGTCCTCACATGAACATCATCATGCTAATCCGTCTGTTCCGCAGGGAAGATCTAAGGATTATGTTTATGTGCATTATTCTTCAAATCATTATGTCCATAAGTCCTCGAAGAATTTCTCTGCTTACTCTTATGCTTACTCTAACCCCTCTTATGTGAAACGAAATGGGCTGGCTTCTATGCCATCCTTCTTGTATGGAGCTCGCAGAATGATGAACTCTTTGCCACCCCTTCAGATGTGGGTGGTGAAGAAAAAGAACTAATCTCTTCTGCAGGGTCAGGTCTCCAGACGCACATAATCGTCTGAAGAATTTGCTGGAGACCTGAGCATGCCTGAAAGGACGCAGGCTAACCATGAAGAAATGAACTTTCATTTCTCACGTCCTCATATTGCTTTATCAGTTCTTTTACTTGATGAAATTGATCTGATGAATTGATGTCATATTCTTCACTGATGAAGTATATGAGTTTGTAAGCTGCACTAATTCATCTGCAGGATGATCAACCCAAAGCCACTGAGTGGGTCCTCGATAGTGGATGTACAAACCACATGACTGGTGACAAGAATCTATTGATGGATGCTCCATTATCTCCGTCGCATCTGAAGCATATCATCTTTGCTGACAAAGGCAAAAGTCAGGTATTGGGTCTAGGTAAGGTTGCGATTACAAAGGATCGACACATGGACAAAGTCATGCTTGTTGAGTCCTTAGGATACAACCTTATGTCTGTCTCAATGCTTTGTGATCTTGATATGGTTGTTGTCTTCGGCAAGTACCGTTGTGTTGTGGTTATGGAAGCTGACAATTCCAAAGTCTTCGAAGGCTTTAGGAGAGGAGACCTGTATATTGTTGATTTCTCTACAGGACCACAACCAGCCGTGTGCTTACTTGCAAAAGCTTCAGAAGGCTGGCTCTGGCATCGACGACTTGGTCATGCAGGCATGAGGAATTTGCACACGCTTGCGAAGAAGAAGCATGTCATTGGCATCGAGAATGTCAAATTCCTCAAGGATCACCTATGCGGAGCCTGTGAAGCTGGGAAGATGACCAAGGCCAAGCATCCAGCGAAGACTATCATGACCACCACTCACCCATTTGAATTGCTTCACATGGATCTCTTTGGTCCTAATCATTATTCTGCTATTTCAAATGAAGCATCTCAATATGGCTTCGTTATTGTTGATGATTATTCTCGCTACACATGAGTACACCTTGTTACTTACAAACATGAAGTGCAGGAAGTCTTCAAACGATTTTCCTCAAGGGCTTCAACCAACTTTGGTGTGAAGGTCAAGCACATCAGAAGTGACAATGGCACTGAGTTCAAGAATTCTGGTCTCGATGACTATCTTGACGAACTTGGTATCACTCATGAGTTATCTACTCCTTACACTCCTCAGCAGAATGGCGTTGTGGAGCGCAAGAGCAGGACTCTTGCTGAGATGGCTCGCACTATACTTGATGAATACAAAACGCCTCGTCGTTTCTGGACTGAGGCAATTGATACTGCGTGCCACATCATCAACAGAGTATATCTTCACAAATTCTTCAAAAAGACTGCCTATGAACTCCTCACTGATAAGAAACCCAATGTAAGTTATTTTAAAGTCTTCGGTGCTAAATGTTGGATTAGAGATCCTCATCACAACTCAAAATTTGCACCGAAAGCACATGAAGGTTTTATGCTTGGTTACGGAAAGGACTCGCACACCTACAGAGTCTTCAACCACGTTCTTCACAAAGTTGTTGAAACTGTAGATGTGCGGTTCGATGAAACTAATGGCTCGCAAAGAGAGCACCTACCTACTGTGATAGATGAACCAGCACCTGAGGAAACTATCAAGTTCAAGGCTACTGAGGATGTCATTCCTACTGAAGAATCTGCTGAAGAATTCATTCCAGAACATGAAGAACGTCGAGCTAATGCACCTGAAGAAAATGCTGAAGAAAATGGTGCTGAAGAAAACGCTGATCAAACTCTTCAACGACAACCAGCTCATCCTCGCATTGCAAAAGAAGTGCAAGTTGAAAAGATCATCAATGACATCAAAGCGCCAGGTCCTCTCACACGCTCAAAAGCTTCACATTTGTCTAACTTTTGTGGGCAGTATGCTTTTGTCTCTATTACAGAGCCCACTAAGGTAGATGAAGCATTTCTGGAGCCTGAGTGGATTCAGGCCATGCAAGAAGAATTACATCAGTTCGAGCTCAACAATGTCTGGGAACTGGTCAAACGTCCAGATCCTCGCAAGCACAATATCATCGGCACAAAGTGGATCTACCGCAACAAGCAAGATGAAAATGGCCTTGTGGTGAGGAATAAGGCACGGCTTGTAGCTCAAGGCTACACACAGGTTGAAGGAATTGATTTCGATGAAACTTTTGCACCTGTTGCTAGACTTGAGGCTATTCGCATATTACTTGCTTATGCTAACCATCATGATATCACTCTATATCAAATGGATGTGAAAAGTGCATTCCTCAATGGTAAGCTTGAGGAAGAAGTATATGTTGCTCAACCCCCAGGTTTTGAAGATCCAAAGAATCCTGACAAAGTCTTCAGACTCAACAAGGCCCTCTATGGCCTCAAGCAGGCCCCACGGGCTTGGTATGATACTTTGAAGGAACTCTTCATGAAGAAAGGCTTCAAACCCGGTTCACTCGACCCTACTCTTTTCACTAAATCTTATGATGGTGAATTGTTTGTGTGCCAAGTATATGTTGATGATATTATCTTTGGCTGTACTGACCAACGTTATAGTGATGAATTTGCCTATATGATGAGTGAAGAATATCAAATGTCTAGGATGGGAGAGTTGAAATTCTTCTTAGGTCTTCAAATTCGTCAACAACACAATGGCATATTCATATCTCAGGAGAAATACCTCAAGGATGTACTGAGGAAATTCGGCATGCAAGATTGCAAAGGCGTCAAAATTCCTATGCCCACAAATGGCCATCTGTGCACTGATGAAAATGGTATTGACTTCGATCATAAGGTATACCGCTCCATGATAGGTTCCTTATTATACTTATGTGCATCTAGGCCAGATATAATGCTTAGTGTTTGCATGTGTGCCCGATTTCAAGCTGCACCGAAGGAATCACACCATAAGGCTGTGAAGCATATTCTTCGATATCTAGCTCACACACCAACACTTGGATTATGGTACCCCAAGGGCTCGGCTTTTGATCTTGTTGGATATTCTGACTCTGACTATGCTGGTGATCGTGTGGATCGCAAGTCAACATCTGGTACATGTCATTTCCTCGGACGATCTTTGGTCTGTTGGTCCTCGAAGAAACAGAACTGCGTATCACTATCTACTGCTGAAGCTGAGTACATTGCCGCTGGTTCTTGCTGTGCCCAATTGCTATGGATGAAGCAAACTCTCAAGGACTACGGCGTCAACATGAAGAATGTGCCTCTCTTCTGTGACAATGAGAGTGCCATCAAGATTGCTCACAACCCAGTTCAGCACTCGAAGACAAAGCACATTCAGATTCGTCATCATTTTCTTCGTGATCATGTGTTGAAGGGCGACATTTCTATTGAGCATGTGAAGACTGAAGAACAGCTAGCCGATATCTTCACAAAGCCCTTGGATGAGAAGAGATTTAGCAAGTTGCGGTGTGAGCTAAATATCCTAGAATCTTCGAATGTTCTTTGAAAAGGACACTCATCCTAACACTTATGCAAAATTGATGACTTAGATGTGCAACACATGAAGAAACGTTTTACTTCAATCAATGAAGAATAACACTCTTAGTGTGAAGAAATTAACAAAGAATTTGATTCTCAGAACCCTACGATAATTGTACGCGGTGTCTGAAATCATCATTCTTATACGGTGGGTCACGCCACCACCAAAAGTTGAAATTCCTCAAATTATTCATATTCTTCAACTTTGCATAGTCTTCACTGGTTCCGTCGTTTTTCTTCATTGGCTATATATATATATATATATATGAGTTTATGTCCTCTACAACATTCACTTATTGCTATTTCTTCAAGTTGGTTTTCTGCTAAGTGAATGTGATCGGACCCTTCCCCTCTATGCTATACTCAACCCAATCTGTTCACAAATTCTTCATGTGCGTTCTATTTGAAACTCGTTCAAAATCTTCACTGTGTCCTTGTCAGCTGAAGAAATTGCGAACGGAACTTTAAAACCTATCTTATCGAAATTTTCGGTTTGCCGCTCAAACCGTTCCGCATCCCACGATACACTTATCCACTCACCCACGATCTAACACGATCTCCACCTCTCACTACGTGGGTGACACATGTCATGCGAATGAGAAGGGTCAGGGGCACGTTCGTCCAATTTCTTCGGGCGAGCAGTTTTTCACCGTGGCTATAAATACCCCTCCTTCCCTTCCTCACTTCTTTTACTCCGCTCGACCTCTCTCTCCAGCTCGAGCTTCTCAAACCCTAGCGCCGCCGCTACTTCATCGCCGCCGGTGAGGAAGAGCTTCACTGCCTCGACCTCGTCGCCGACGTACTCGCGCCGACCGCGGACATCTTCACTCCGCCGCCGCCGTAGCCGTCTTCCTCCGCCAAGTTAGGGCGTGGAAGATCTGCACAGACGAACTTCACATCTCCTCACTCCAGTTCGTCGTGTTCTTCGTCCAGGGTAAATAAAAGTTACTTTTACTGCCCTCGTTGATTCGAATGATTATCTACAAAATCTTCAAAAGTGTTTTTCTTCATATCTTCACACACTGAACACCTCACAAGTCATCTGTTCTTGATTCGTTTCTCTAAGCATCATTTTTCTTCAAGATTCCTCAATTGTGTGGATCTTCGATCTATACAACTCTGGAACCTAAGACAAAGAACGCTTAGTGAAAATCTTCAAGACTCATCTGGTCAAATTCCTCAAACCTGTTCATTTTGAAAAACCTTCTAAGAACGCATATGACCTCTCCAAATTCCTCACAACTATACTCTGTTCACAGGTACACATGTTAGCTGCTGAATCACTAGGTTCTCATCAACTTAACTCATTTCCAGTGTTCCTCGAAAAAAAGTTGCATACTTCTTTAGAGAATTCGATTGTTCAAATTCCTCAACTGAAGAAAATGGCTGATGGTAAAAGGCCACAGAAGGGAGGAAAGAGGCCTGAGGAAAATACAGCGTTTGAGATCCCTGATGACATATATGCTGGGTACTGCACACCTCCTGAGGAAACCAAGAATGAGCGCAAAGTGCGCATTCAAAAGATAGAGAGGAGATGGGCAAGAGAATGGAGGGAGTACAGATATGTCACTCCTAAGTATATGAAGAAATTCGCACTCAATCCTCCATGCCCAAGAGCACCACTGGCACCTGGCCAAATTGCTGATCCCACCAGCCTCAAGCAAGGTGAGGACTATCGTGATGAATGGGCCAAGCACCAAGGCAAGTTGGCTAAGCAAGCCAAAGAAGCAGTGAGAAAATTCAATGAAGACTCTGCCGCTGCTGGTGCCTCTGCTGAGGCCTTTGCTGTCAAGCCAAAGAAGGCTATGTCAAAGAAGCCTGCGCGCAAGCCAAGTGCTTCCTCAGCAATGCCCTCACGGCCAGAATCATCAAAGCCCTCACGGCCAATTCCTCATGCTGCTCCTGTTCCTCCAAAGTCCTCAGCTCCTCCGCCAAAGCCTTCAGCTGTTCCGACCAAATCCTCAGCACCTGTGTATCTCGCTTCATGCCAAAGGACTGCCGGCATCTCCATTGCCTCAGGTGTCTCAGCTAGTTCCTCAGCTGCACCAAGTTCCTCAGCTGGCCCCTCACTGCTGAAGACAAAGGCCACTGCTGGACGAGGTCCACGCCCAAGTCCTCAAAAGAAGCAAGTCGCTTTCCAAGTGTCGTCTGATGAAGACGAAGCTGATGATGATGAACTTGCAGAAATCATCAGAGACAGGCAAGTCAGGGCCGCTAGAGCCAAAGGATCAGAGGTGCCACTACTTTTGGATCCCAAGCTGATCCTCGACTACATTGATGATTGGCACAAGGACCCCAACACTCCCTTGCCTGACTTCAAGCTGACTCCTGGCCAAAGTCACATGCTGACCCACTTCATTCAAGAAGAAAAGTGGAAATTTGAGAAGGCCAGGCAGATCAAGAAAGCGCAGTACAAGAAGGAGAAATTTCTGAAGAACAACGTTGTCACTATGACAACTGATGAACTTGTAAAAATCCAATCTAAAATCAGAACCCTCAGCGATGACTTCAAAGCCTACTATGCTGATTGGCAAGGAGCCAAAGTTAGATTTGTAAAGATAACTGAACAGTTCACTTCAAATGTTGCTGCCCCAACGCAACAGGAAATTCCTCAGGCTGAAGCATCTGCTCAGCCGACTGAAGAACATGCCAGTACCGCTGATGACAATCAGGCTGCTGAAGAAAATGTGAGTTCCAGGGCTGATGACTGCATTCCAGCCACTGAAGAAATTGCCAGGGCATCCACTAGTGGTGCGCCTGAAGAAACTGAAGAAATCAGGGCAACTGCATCAGTTGTGCCTGAAGAAAATCAACCAGATTCCTCTGCTCCTCCTGCGCCAACACCAACTCCGATCCTTCCATCTGCATCAGATGTGAAGAAGACCAAGGCTGCAGAGCGTGCTGCAGTGAAGAAAAGGAAAGCATCAGCTACTTCATATTCTTCAGCTCTGAAGAAAATGAAGCCTATGACAAGTTCATTTGCACATCCGATTGATGTTGTTCCCATCTCAACCAGGCCATCAAAGGACCTTATTCCTTTTGATGAAGAATATGTGATCCCTAGCGGATCTGATGAAGAAACTCATTCTGCTGCTTCGTCTGAACCATTGGATGAAGAAATTGAAGTAGATGCGATCCCTTCAACACCTATCATCTCCTCGCTTGTGCCTCAGTTCACAGCTGAAGAGGCTGGCATTGAAGAAATGGAAGATGATGATGTGGACATTGGCTGCTCCACGCCCGTAATCAGTGATGAATTCTGGGAAAGTCAGCATCCAAACTCTCCAATGTTCACTCCTCTACAGCAAATTCCTCAGTCCCCCACACAAACTGTTCACATGGGCTCTGAAGAAACTCATCCCACTGGATCTGTCCATGAGGAAATTCCAGCCACTAGCGTTGAAGAAACTGTTGCTTCTGAACAACCAACGACGCAGACTGCCATTGAGGAGGAACCAAAAATTCCTCAGCCTGAAGAACATGCGATTGAGATTCCTGAGGTCGTGATGCAACTCACTGACACTCCTCTGCCGAAGCCAAAGGATCCATTCTCACGCAAGCAAAAGTTCAAGGCTGATGATTTCTTCGGCGAGCACGTATTCTTCGAAGACTACAACCCATATGACTCTGCTCGCATTAGGAAGAGGCGTTTCTGGACTGCTAGTCAAGCCAATTTCTATTCCTCAGTGTTGTTCAATAACGAGAAGATTTTCTACCATGAGCATATTCCTCACGTGGATATGGAATCTCTGTCGTGCTTCGCACCAGTCCTCAGTGTTCTTCACTGGACTGCTCAACTTTTGCTCTGACATCTGCGATTGGAATGAAGAACTGTTTCTTCAATTTTATGCAACGCTGCACATCACCAGAGATGCTGAAGATATGAATTCATGGGTGCTGGACTGGATGTCTGAAAACACTCACTACACTACACCAGCCTCTGAATTGCTTCGTGCTCTACCACTCAGTCCTCCCCTTGAAGAAGCTCGCTACGTCTACAGTGAACCTGAGCTCACACATCATTACATGCAGGTGCTGATGAAGCCTTTGAAACCAGGTCAGGCACCAAGAACCAAATTCCTCATGAAGGAATTGATGTACGTGCCCAGAACTGTCTATCGTATTCTTACGAGGAAATCAGTCCTATCAAAGGCCACGACTCATCTGATGAGGAAATTGTTGGCATCATGAAGAATCTGGTATTCAACATCGTTCATGGCATTCCTGTCAATTATCACGATTTCTTCATGAGGACTATGGCCAATGTTGCACTGTCTCCGTTTGAGCTGAAGCCTTATGCACCTTGGATCATGAGATTCCTCAGGACAAGGTCTTCACTCAACTACAAAGCTGATTTCCAGAATCATCTCAGCTACTTGCCCCCAATTGAAGTCCTCAAGCAGACATATTCCTCAGTTGATGGAAAGGGCAAGGCACCAGCTGTAATTGATGAAGGCATTCGTCCATTGGATGGTCAGTTTCGCAAAGCTGCATCTTATTCCACCAATGATGACTCTGCCACACATGACTCTGCCAATGCACCCAAGTCCACTCCTCAAGCCACTGCTCCGCGCGTGATGACTGACCGTGAACTTCTGCTTAGTCTTCACCAGAAGGTGGATCGAAATCACAAATGGGTTAAGCGTCAGTTTGGTTCACTTCTTCACAACATGACTGCCACACACAATGCAGTGAAGAAAAACCACTACTACCTCCATCAAGTCTTCGGTCGCACCTGGGCAATCCTGTCACATCTGTATGGTGAAGAAGATCTGAAGAACATGGGTCTTAATGAAGATTTTGACTGGTCTGCACCTCCACCGAAGAAATTCAAGAAGGTCAAGGTTCCTTCTCTGGTGGCCAGCTCATATTCTTCATCGCGCGACACTGATGAACATGAAGATTTGGACGACACTGCGGCAGGCCCTACATCAACCAACGACCCCAACAACGCTGGCGCTCCTTCATCAACATGATTATCTTCAGGGGCGTTAGTCCTCATTTTCGATCCTTTTGGTCATTCGATGACAAAGGGGGAGAAATATGAGTTAGTCTTCAAGCGGGTCTACTATATGGGCGTTTTTTTTGCTAAGTTACAACTCTCGTTCTTCTGAAACTTTATTGGATCGAGTTGTAATCTTAAACCCGATGGTGCTCTGATACTTTTGATGCACTGTGCTCTGATACTCTTGATGCACTATTCTGCATGCTTATTCCTCGTTAATATTATTGCACGCATGCTGAATTTCATCAGGCACCATATTTCATCATGCATTTCAAATTCTTCATATTATATGTTAAATGCGTGTATGAATTACAAGATATAGGGGGAGATCTCCATGATTCAACTCTTCAAGTGTGCATTGCTTCAAAAGCAAATTCCTCACTATGCACATCTTCAGGGGGAGTTCTTCTATATCTTGCAATCAAATTCCTCAATATCAGTATTTACACTTCATATGTTTATCCCCGTTGAAAACTTAACCTATATTGTCATCAATCACCAAAAAGGGGGAGATTGTAAGTGCATCTAGTGCCCCTTAGTGATTTTGGTGTATTGAAGACTTATAGGTTAAGGGACTAATGCGTGTGTGAGTGTACACAGGTCTATAAGTCTATGAGGAGTTTGATATTTACAGGAAAAGTCGACCCCTAAAAATGAATATCTTCGACTGAAGATTTTGGTATTTCTGAAGACTTTCATGAAGACTTTGAAAGTGAAGAAATTGGTGTGTCCGTGAAGACTTGATATTCATGCGAGGAATATGAAGCTTGAAGACTTTCGTTTTCATAGTTTTGTTTTTCTCTTTCTTGAGTCATAGGAAACACCGTACTGTTAAAGGGGGTCGAGGAAATACTAAGGAAAAATTTCCATGTGATGCTCAACTCAAAATCCTACACCTACCAATCCCTTCGAGTGAAGCCATTGGAAATCTCATACAGTTCAGTCAATTTCTTCAGTGACAGAGACGAAGTTCTTCTGGTCTCTGAGGAATTTGTCCTGACTGAGGAGTTAGGAATTCGCCAGTGCGGATTGCCTACACAGTGAGGAACATGATAGCCCTGAGGATTTTGCTACTCAAAATTCCGACCGTTGCTGTGCTATGCGCCAGCTGTCCCAAAATATCTATCCACCTAACGGTCATATCATTGAAGGGCATTTATGTCTTATCATGTCGGGCTGCTCCCTAGGCTATAAATAGCCGCCCCCTACAACCACTAGCTGGTTGGCTGCTCCGAGAGAAACTGACACTTGTCATTTGAGAGCAACCCATCCTCCGAGGACTTTGAGCGAAAATCATCAAGTGAGGAAAAACCAAAAACCCAAAACCCAAACACCTACAAACCCCAAGTGATTGAGCATCACTGAAGAGATTGATCCTGAGTGGATCCGACGCTTGTTACCTTTGAAGACTGTGCTTCTTCCAGACGGTTAGGCGTCATGGTCTAGAGCATCCAAGAGGAATTGTGGATCGCCGAGTGACCAAGTTTGTGAAGGTTTGGAAGTCGCCTGAAGACTTACCACGAGTGATTGGACGAGGTCTGTGTGACCTTAGTTCAAGGAGAATACGGTGAGGACTGGGTGTCTTGGACTAAGTGTCCTTGACTGGGTGTCCGGGACTGTGTGTCCTCGAGTTTAAATACTCAGCCGCTCCAACCAGACGTACAACTGAGACAGCAGTTGGAACTGGTCTACCAAATCATTGTCTTCACCGAGCTTACTGGTTCTATTTCCTCAACTCTTTCATTTCCTCATAATTGTGTTGTATGTTTGTTCATATCTGTGTTTGAAGACTTAGACTGAAGACTTTCTCAATTTCCTCAGTTCAATTTCTTCAGTCTGTTTGTCTTCATCCTGTGGTATCCTGTGATTACGCTTCCTGTACTCTGTGCCTGTCTTCATTTCATCATGATGACTATGATTGTATTCTGTTGTGTTTACATTTGAGTACTTATTCCGCTGCTAGTAGTTCTTCGCTAAGGAATTTCCTCACCAGCAAATTCCTCAGTGAAGAATTTCGTAAAAGTCGCCTATTCACCCCCCTCTAGTCGATATAACGCACTTTCAAGTGGTGGCATCCATCTCCGCCCAGTATGTTTTGACACGGGCAAGGGTCATCCGCGAGCCTTCTATGCACGCCGACCTCTTCACATCATCGATGCGTGGCAAAGCGCCAAGGAATTGTTGCACTAAGCTAAAGTAGCTATTCGGCCTTGGCCCTCCTGGCCACAAATGATCCACAACGGACCTCATGGCCAGTCCGGATAATCTATGGAGCTCGGCCCAACCGGTCAATCGCTCATTCAGCAGCAGCAGACGGACTGGAGCGTGAAACTGTGACCAGAACAGTTTCTCCACTTCGGGACCTTTTTGATCCTTGAAGTACTCGGCGGCATCAGCAGCGCTGGCAGCCAAATCCATGTGCGCGTCCGCAGAACTCCATAGCCGGTCCAGAGGAGCATACTTCGGATCTCCGAACTTAGTCCGCAACAAGAAAGGCTTCCCAGACACGATATCTGCAGCCTGATTCAGCTCCTCCTTCGTCGCTCTAATTTTGGAGCGGGCCTCCTTGGCAGCCACCCGGGCCTTCTCCAGGTCCGTCGCTTTTGCCCGACTTTCCTCTTCAAGAAGCCAGTAACGGTCAGCAACATCTTTTAACTCCACGGCCATCTTGGCAATTTTTTCTTTGCTCCCGCAATGTGCAGCCTGTTCGGCCCTTAACTCTTTGGCCGCCTTTAAAGCGACTGCATTGCTACTCCTTGCTTTCTCCTTGGCTCGGGCAAGCTTCGCCCGAAGGGTCTCCACGGTGGCAGCTCCATCTGTAGTCACAACATATTAAAGATACTGGCATCATGCTGCTCTTACTTTGTGACATTCACCAGAAAAATCACCTACCATGTGCCTCGTCAAGCCGCTTGTTAACAAGCACGATGTCGGCATCTGTCAGATCCAGTTGCCGCTTTAGTTCGACAAACCCATCAGTCCGGCTAGCCACGGGAGCTTCAACCACTTGCACATAAAGGCGGTCTGGTTATTACCCGGGACTACGATCCTCTGTTTGCCGCCATTCTCGACGACAACCAGAGTCTCAGGGGCTACTATCTACACAGGGCACACCTAAAAATGTGCGGTACTGTCAAAAATGCACATCATTTCACGTATCTCAAAACCCGTCAGTAGACTCATAAAGGCTTCATGCAACCCCTTTCGGCGGACGAAATCCTTTCAATCACCATACCCATCAACGTACAGTGCTCTTCTGAGATAGTCGCTCGCTCTAGCAGATCCCTCAGCACGTCCGACCGCATACCAGATGGTGTCGGACTCTTTTGATTGCTCTCTTCAAGAGCCGGATACTGGGGACTTCGGGTGGCTATAGGATTACCTTCTGGCCTTGCCGGATCAGGAGAAACCCTCCACGATGACACCTCAGGGTCGCCCGCCTCGTGAGGCGGTGTGGCAGGGGGAGGCGTTTCTCTCTCCATCATCTCTGGAAGAAGATCCCCCGAAGACGAGCTCTGCTGAGAAGGGCTAAGATCCGAACTGCAAGATAAATGCTTCGGTTATTTTTCTCAGAAGTAAGATAGGATATCTTCACTATTAAGTACTTTTTGATTACTTACAGCTCGTTAGAGGGCTGATCCCCGTATGGACATTGTGCGGCAAGAACACCCTCCAAGGCAGGACCCTCTGGCAGAGATTTCTTCTCCCGTTTGGAAACCTTGGTTTCTGGATCTTTAGAGGTAGTCCTCTTCCTTCCCCGGGGAGAGAGAATGTCAGATTCTTCCCCTTGGTTATCCTCCCTCGCGGAGGCGCTCATTCCCTCGGTTGAAATAGGCAGCGATGGAGGCCCGCTTTCGTCCTCTTTATTCCCCCCTTCATCTTCCTTTGAGGGCACCAGGCAAGGTGCTGGCTCGAGCATCTTTTCCAGCACCGGATTGTCCAAGCCTTCAGGAAGGGGGGCCGAACACCTGATCATCTTCGCCTTTGTTATCCAGTCCTGGTCAAAGAGCGGTTCTTCAGAATGATGTCATGATAAATGAAAGGACAGTGTGTTTGGCCATGGGATTACTTACTTGGGCAGTGGTGTGGTTGCTGCTCAGGCCCACGTCCTCGGTAGTGTCCGGACACTCTATTTGGGGTCCGAAGAACGATTTGTACATCTCCTTGTGCATCATGCCAAGGAAATTCTGAATAGTGCGCAGTCCTTCCAGATTGAATTCCCACATGCGGAGGGGCCGGCGTTTGCAAGGCTGGACTCGACGGACCAGCATAACTTGCATTGCCATAACCAGACTGAAATCTCCCTCGAAGAGATCTCGGATACGGCTCTGCAGTATTGGCACGTCCTTGGCTGGACCCCAGCTCAGCCCCCTACTGATCCATGACATCAGTTGTGGTGGAGGGCCCGAGCGGAAGGTGGGGGCATCTACCCATTTGGCACTTCGGGGAGCTGTGACGTAAAACCACTCCCGTTGCCACAATCTGGACTCCTCTGGAAAGGAACCCTTTGGCCATGGAGCATCAACAATTTTGCTTATTAGATCAGCTCCGCACGCTGCGTACTGCCCCTCGACCATCTTCGGCTTCACATCGAAGGTCTTGAGCCACAAGCCGAAGTGAGGGGTAATGCGGAGGAAGGCCTCACACACGACAAAAAATGACGAGATGTGAAGAAGGGAATCCAGGGCCAGATCGTGAAAATCCAGCCCATAATAGAACATGAGACCCCTAACAAAGGGATCCAGAGCGAGGCCTAGTCCTTGGAGGAAGTGGGAGACGAACACAACGCACTCGTTGGGTTCGGGGGTAGGGACGACCTGCCCTCGGGTGGGAAGCCTATGCGAAATTTCAGCGGTCAGATATTTGGCCTCCCTTAACTTCTTGATATCCTCCTCCGTGACGGAGGAACGCATCCACCAGCCTTGAAGGCTGGATCCGGACATGATTGAAGGTCCGAAGCACCTGACCTTGGCTTTGGGTGTTAGAACTCGAGGCGGGGGAAGGATTTGATTGAGCACGGGAGGGAAAGAAGTAAAAGCCTTGTCCCTTTATAAAGAGGGTGAATATCAAGCGTCCTCCTCATGGCCGTTTGGGACTTGCCTAAAATCTAGGAGTCCTAGGCACGCTTGGGTTACCCACTCCCGTATTGATGAGAATCCCGTAATAAGGGGGACACGATCTCTGCTTTGACAAGACGTGTCAAGAAACCGCCTCGCGTTATGTGCGGGGATGGTTAAAGAAAAACGGTTCGAATAATTACCGGGCCATGGCATGATGTCATGCTGCCAAAACGTGTCAGCAGATTAGATTTGTGGAAATATTATTCTCTCTACGGTGGTATCTGGAACTTATTTTGCAGGGTCGGACACTATCCTTGTATTCAAACTCTTCTGTGGTGTATTCGGAGGAGGAACCCGCCTTGCAATGCCGAAGACACTGCGTGCCGGACTCATCGTCATTGAAGCCTGGTTCAGGGGCTACTGAGGGAGTCCTGGATTAGGGGGTCTCTGGACAGCTGGGCTATATCCTTTGGCCGGACTGTTGGACTATGAAGATACGAGATTGAAGACTTCGTCCCGTGTCCGGAGGGGACTCTACTTGGTGTGGAAGACAAGCTAGGCAATACGGATATGTATATCTCCTCCTTTGTAACCAACCTTGTGTAACCCTAGCCCCCTCCGGTGTCTATATAAACCGGTGGGTTCTAGTCCGTAGGACAACATACAATCATACCATAGGCTAGCTTCTAGGGTTTAGCCTCTCCGATCTCGTGGTAGATCAACTCTTGTACTACTAATATTGTCAAGAATAATCAAGTAGGATGTAGGGTTTTACCTCCATTAAGAGGGCCCAACCCTGGGTAAAACATCGCGTCCCCTGCCTCCTGTTACCATCCGCCTTAGACGCACAGTTCGGGACCCCCTACCCGAGATCAGCCGGTTTTGACACCGACACCCCCCCCCTTTCCTAGTTGGATTAGGACTTGGGAGGGGGAAAGAGGAGGGAGAGAGAGGAAGGAAGGGGGGGCGCCGCCCCCCTCTCCTTGTCCTATTCGGACTAGGGGGAGGGGCGCATGGCCCAGCCCTGGCCGCCTCTCCTCTTCTCTGTAAAGGCCCACTAAGGCCCATTAACCTCCCGAGGGGTTCCGGTAACCTCCCGGTACTCCGGTAAAATCCCGATTTCACACAGAACACTTCCGATATCCAAACATAGGCTTCCAATATATCAATATTCATGTCTCGACCATTTTGAGACTCCTCGTCATGTCCGTGATCACATCCGGGACTCCGAACAACCTTCGGTACATCAAAACATATAAACTCATAATATAAATGTCATCAAAACATTAAGTGTGTGGACCCTACGGGTTCGAGAACTATGTAGAAATGACCGAGACACGTCTCTGGTCAATAACCAATAGCGGAACCTGGATGCTCATATTGGCTCCCACATATTCTACAAATATCTTTATCGGTCAGACCACATAACAACATACGTTGTTCCCTTTGTGATCGGTATGTTACTTGCCCGAGATTCGATCGTCGGTATCTCAATACCTAGTTCAATCTCGTTACTGGCAAGTCCCTTTACTCGTTCCATAATACATCATCCCGCAACTAACTCATTAGTTGCAATGCTTGCAAGGCTTAAGTGATGTGCATTACCGAGAGGGCCCAGAGATACCTCTCCGACAATCGGAGTGACAAATCCTAATCTCGAAATACGCCAACCCAACAAGTACCTTTGGAGACACCTGTAGAGCACCTTTATAATCACCCAGTTACGTTGTGACATTTGGTAGCACACAAAGTGTTCCTCCGGTAAATGGGAGTTGCATAATCTCATAGTCATATGAACATGTATAAGTCATGAAGAAAGCAATAGCAACATACTAAACGATCGTGTGCTAAGCTAACGGAATGGGTCATGTCAATCACATCATTCTCCTAATGATGTGATCCCATTAATCAAATGACAACCCATGTCAATGGCTAGGAAACTTAACCATCTTTGATTAACGAGCTAATCAAGTAGAGGCATACTAGTGACACTCTATTTGTCTATGTATTCACACATGTATTATGTTTCCGGTTAATACAATTCTAGCATGAATAATAAACATTTATCAAGATATAAGGAAATAAATAATAACTTTATTATTGCCTCTAGGGCATATTTCCTTCAGTTTACGCTTCAAGTAAGTCTTTGTTGGGCATTCGAGGCCGTACTCTTCGGCTGCCAAGACATTAGTCCATCTGTCGTTGAGCAGATCCTGGTCAGCTTGCAGCTGTTGCTGTTTCTTTTTTAGGCTTCTAGTTGTGGCTATTAGCTGGCGCTTGAAGCGCTCTTGCTCCAGGGGTTCCTCTGGGATGGTAAAATCTTCATCACTGAGGCTTATGTCGTCTTCGGAGAGTGGTAGGTAGTTGCTGTCCTCCGAGTATTCGTTCCCTGTTTGTTCGTCGGGATCAATTTGCCCGTCCTCGCAATCGTCCTGTTTGGATGTTGGCCCAATGGGGGCTTCTTGGTCTTCGCGTTCTCTGGAGTATCATTGTCTCCGGTGCCAGTATCGCCGTTATTGCCGCGACGCGATTTAGGGTGGCATCGCTGACGTTGATGTTTTGGCGGTATCTCAGGAGGTTCACCCTCGACCTAGTTTTTATCGCCGTTTGTAGGTGTTTCCACCATGTATACATCGTACGAGGAGGTGGCCATCCAACATCCGGTCACTGGCGGGTGTTGGGCCTGCTCCTCTTCGGCATCGTCGTCCATACCGTCGATGTCTCAATCGAGCATGTCGGTTAAGTCCTCGACAGTGGCTATGAAGTGGGTGGTGGGTGAGACGTAAAATTCCCCGCTCTCAGCCCCTAGTCCGGGTTGGGCGTAGTTCGGACGTCGCTCCTCTGTAATGATGAGGGGTCGCATTAAGTCCAGAGCCTCGCTTAAAGGCGAGGTTCGACTAGGGAGAAGAGAGTTCGTGGAGTGCGACGGGAGGGAAATTCCTTGGCCGAACTCACATGCTGCTGACTCTGAGAACTCGGAGCCAGTGTTCGGAGAAGAGTCCGGCTTCATGATGATTGCCGGAGACGCTATTCTTTCAGTGTTGGGCTCTAAGGCCGCTGAGAGTCCAGCGGGTTCTAAACTCCCGTCTTCAGACCTGAAGAGACACTCCAGATCTATGGCCAGAGCAGAGGTTGGGATCGTGAACCCTTGGAAGACCAAATCTCCTCGGATATCAGCGATGTAATCCAGATTTCCAAAACTAATCTGGTGACCTGGGCGTAGCTGTTGATCTGCTCTGATGGCCAATCGAGTTGGCCCGCGGGGCGAAGCCGCCGAACATGAAGATCTAGCCAGGGAGAAAGACCTCCCTCAGGCAGCATTGTTGTAGATGATTGATGGGGCCATCGAACCTACTGGCGATGACACAGCGGAACTCTCAATGAAAGCACCAATGTCGGTGTCAAAACCGGTAGATCTCGGGTACGGGGTCCTGAACTGTGCGTCTAAGGATTGATGGTAACGAGAGACAAGGGACACGATGTTCTAACCAGGTTCGGGCCCTCTCGATGGAGGTAATACCCTACGTCCTGCTTGATTGACTTTGATGAGTATATGGTTTACAAGAGTTGATCCACCACGAGATCGTAATGGCTAAACCCTAATTGTCTGGCATGTATGATTATGATTGCCTCAATGGACTAAACCCTCCGGTTTATATAGACATCGGAGGGGGCTAGGGTTGTACAGAGTCGGTTTACAGAGAAAGGAATATTCATATCTGCACGCTAAGCTTGCCTTCCATGCCAAGGAGAGTCTCATCCGGACACTAGAGGAAGTCTTTTGTCTTGTATCTTCACGGCCCATTAGTCCGGCCCATGTCATATAGTCCGGACGCCCGAGGACCCCTTAATCTAGGACTCCATCACCCGCAAAATCTGTAGTTGCGGCGGCGGGAGGGATTTCAATGGCCCCTGCGGCGACCGCAATGCAAGCGGCGTCGCCTTCTTCTTCGGCTCCGGTGGCACCAACTCCACCTTCAACAACCATTGTAAGTACCTCAAACCGCATTCTTGCTTACATAGCTTTGTAGATTTGGACTTGGGATGAGTGGGGGATTGGATAGGTGGTAAGGATTTTTTAGGCCTCTAAGCGATGCTTGCCGCTCCATCTCCGATGACAATTTTATTTTCCCGGTGAAGATACACGAGTTTTTTTAGATCTATAGATTTGATTCATTATGTCAGGCAATGTGCATGTCAGTCCGGAACTTTGGGCTGCCATCCATCGCCTAGCTTCCAAGACTTGCTCTCGGTTAACCGCTTGGCACTTAAGCCCATAATGTCGGGGAGAAGGGAGGCAGTGGCGGTGCCTCTACACACCCATGACCGCCGACCCAAGTTGGGCCATGAGTTGAGAGAACAAATGCCATGCTTGTTCTGTTTCCAAATGGACATGCATTGATTCGCCGCGGGAAACGAGACGATGAGGACGACGAAGGGGTGAGAAGAGGGTAGAGTCGCTGACGCGGCGGGCCCGCGGCTGTTTCGCACCAAAACAGTTCGCCCCGGTGCCCCCCAGCGCGCCGGGTTCGGCCTGAGTCCGCCGGCGCTGTTTTCGGCCCAAGCCGGCGTAAATCAGGCTCTTGGGGGCGCGACTGGGCCGATTTTCGGCGCCGGCGCAAAAAAACGTCTGGGGAGGCCTTCCTGAGGGCGCGACTGAAGATGCCCTTAATGGCATAGTTTTTTTTCTCTCTCACGTCGTGTCACCTTATTACTGAACAACTGGGGGGATGAGAATGGAGCAGCGCTGGCCGAAGCAACACCTCACCATGGATCCAGCCAAAGAGTCCCAGAATAGGATTTCAACAGCTAGCCCTCTATGCACCTCCGCCGTTCTGCCGTCAACACGAGCTTGAGGGAGAGGAGCACTGGGCGCTCTGTTATTCACTGGAGAGAAGAGCACTAAAAATAAACCTACAACAGCTACCAACCAGACCTCTCCCCCGCTCATTGTCGACCACCATGGCCGCCGGCGACGGGAGGGAGAGAAGTTGGCCAAGGAGGTGGAAGAAGAGATCAGAAGTTGGGGCGCTGCAAAGGAGCCAGTCTCGGCACGAAAGGCCAGTCCAAAAAGTCCGAGTGAATCACTAACTCTTCTGAGACATTCTTAACTTGTCCGGTATGCATATGCCAACACATGGACACCACACCATCTGAAGGTGCAGGAAACATGGTCGCACCTCCCATTTTGTATGGATCATCGTGGTCATTTTGGCTATGGACCGCGATAAATGATATACTCCCTCTAAAAAATGTTTTAGTCACTACTTTAATAATCTAAAACGTCTTATATTTGCTCATGAAGGTAATATCTCTAATACTTAGGCCTTCTTTGGTTTGGAGGGATTTCATAGGAATTTCTTATAGATTTTTTTTTCCTTTAGAGCCCATTGGTTATAAGAATAGATTCCTATTCCTATATAGGATTTGTCCCTAACGTTCATATTTTATAAGAAAATAAACATGAGCCTGAATCAACAAAAAAATTCCTATAAGATCCAAATGACATCTATTTTTTCTATTTCTACTCATAATATTTGAGATACATGTCATCCCTCATTCGGTTTTTTTCGATAAAGGATGGATTTTATTGATTCATAACGTTGCATCAAGGAAATACAATCACGATGAACACACCCGACATCTGCATAACTAGGATGCACACAACCAGCACCAACGCACACACACAAAGAAAAAAGAAAAAACAACCTCTAAAAGTCTTGTTGAAGCGAACTCAGGCATGCAGTTGCAACCATCAACATCAACCACCACCGATCACAGTACCCAAACTGTGCGAAAAGTGCTTCAACAACGATGCCTTCAAGAAGGAAATAACATGTGAGTGTTGTCATCGCCAAATCCACCCACGGAGGCTAGATCTTGGGTTTTCACCTCGAAGAATAAGTCTGAGCAAACTTCACACAATGCATTCAACAAGGGTATGATGTAGAAACCACCATTGTCAAGTACAACCAATGTAGGTGAAACCTAGAGTTTTCACTTCGGAGCTCGAGACCATGTGCTCAAAAGCACCACCAATCTTTAGTCACCCTGTATTGTTACCCCCCCCCCCCACTTTCAATGAAGAAGTCACCACTGCAAGCCATGTCGTCACACCTCAAGAACCTTACATAGTAGAAAACAGGGCTTTGGTCCAGGCCGGGTCAGCCCATTAGTCCCGGTTCAGTCCAGAACCGGGACCAATGGGGGCATTGGTCCCGGTTCGTGAGCTCAGGGGGCCGGCCGGGCCACGTGGGCCATTGGTCCCGGTTCATCTGGACCTTTTGGTCCCGGTTGGTGGGATGAACCGGGACCAATGGGCCTCGCTCCTGGCCCACAACCATTGGTCCCGGTTCGTGCCTCAAACCGGGACTAAAGATTAGACCTTTAGTCCCGGTTTGAGGCACGAACTGGGACTAATGAAAATGGGACCTTTAGTCCCGGTTCGTGCCACGAACCAGTACTAAAGGTCCCATTTTCAAACTCTACCCCCCTGGATCGCCTTTTCAGTTATAAACAAAATAAAAGAAAATGATGGAAATGTCAAAAAAATAAAAGAAAATAAGTTTCCCATGTGATATGTGGTCTAGTTGTTGGGAAAATTTGCAAATGTGAATTTTGACTTTATTTGCAAAATCTCTCTGAAATTTGTAAAAATGGGCATAACTTTTGCATACTAACTCGGATGAAAAAGTTTTTTATATGAAAAATCATCTACTCGAAAAGTTACATTCGAATTTAACTGGGGGTACCCGTTAAACATTTTCAAAATCCTCAAAAACCTAATAGAAAAAAAGTTACGGGGCTTTTAAGATCTAGAGTGAAAAAAATCGAAAAAAATTCAAACAGTGGGCAAACTGTGGTCAAACAATGGTCAAACTAATTATTCTAGAATATTAGTGTTACTAAATAATTATTTCTGTTATTTCAATTTTGGTCAAATCTGGTCAAACTGTGTCAACTGTGGTCAAACAATGGTCAAACTAATTATTCAAGAAATATTAGTGTTACTAAATAATTATTGTTTTTTAAAACAATAGTTTCAAAATAAAACTATGAAATGTGTCACTTCATGCTCAAGCAAAATTCCTGAAGGTTAATAGGATTGACATCTTAGTATTGTCAGGAAAACAACAAGTGCAGACTTGGAGCGAGGGAGAATAGAACCCGGAAGTTAAGCGTGCTCAGGCTGGGGGAGTGGGAGGATGGGTGACCGTTCGGGAAGTTAGATGATTTGGAATGATGAGGGGTGATTAGAGAATAAATTGAGAAGTGATGAGGGGTGGTGATTACAGACTAGAGGTAAAAATAATTCAGAAATTTGAAAATCAAAAAAAAAATTCAAAAAAAATCATAAAATTTCCTTTAGTCCCGGTTGGTGTTACCAACCGGGACTAAAGGTGGAGCTCCACGTGGCCGCGCCCTTTAGTCTCGGTTCTGGATTGAACCGGGACTAAAGGGATAGGCATTAGTACCGACCCTTTAGTCCCGGTTCCAGAACCGGGACTAAAGGCCCTTATGAACCGGGACTGAAGGCCCTTTTTCTACTAGTGTTACATGTTCACATCCTTAACATGGAGGATCACCACGCAAACAGGACATACCACGTATATGTAGAGCAGATCAGAGCAACACCGCTAGCATCAACAAGGTTATCAACGCTGCCAAGAACCCACTGTAGGGACCATCCAGCAACCTCAAGTCTTCAACAATGGCATAGACCGCAGACATGAAGTCGTGTGAGCCGCCAAGAACCCATACAGGGCCATCCGGCATGCACATCCCATCTTCACGAAAGTCCACAGGTGATAGTTCTGGACATAGTGTTGATCATTTAGGTAGTGGAACTAGCAGGGAAGCCTTGGGCCTGATCACCTGTCATCCGCCACCATATGTGACGCTCACATCATCTAACTGTCGCATGACTCGTGTCCGTTGTCATCACACGCAGAGCCAAGCATACATGGGCCACACGTGCGCCGATCTACCACAATCCCATACCTTGTGTCCGCCGCACATGTGTCACACTCGCCGCCACAGCAGGCCAAGCATCATCGCGGATAGAATCTGACAAGCCGCCGCTGCCTTTGACCGGCCACAAACATCACGATCATCCTGGGTCGAAGTTGCACTGTGGGGGCACCACGTGAACAATGGGCAGGCCATAGATCGACCAAGCAGAGGCGTAGAGCATCCCGAGGACAACATCTGTCTAGACGTAGGAGCCGCTCCTAGCTATTTGTACAGGCCGAAGTAGCAGCACGGGGGGCCTCATCTACAACGAGGTCATAACCACCTCCAGCAGATCATGAGCAGCAGCACTGACATCTGCACGGCGATGCGTATGATCTGGCCGACCATATGGAGGGAACTAGATGGGAGGAGAGGGTAGGCGTCACAGGCAGGCCCACCGCCACCGGCAAGCCGCCCGGGGAGGCCATCGTCAGCAACGGTGAGGAGGGCTGACGAACATGGGGGGCGAGGTAGGTGCGATGGGGGTGCCTCCGGACTCGCCCGAGAGCGAGCCTGAAAGTGCATTATATCGACTAGAGGGGGGTGAATAGGCGATTTTTATGAAAGTCTTTAAAACGTGGAAGTTATGAAGACAAACGGTAGAAATAAATTTATTACCATGCAGCGGAAGGTAGACTACACTAGGCAAGCCATAGTCAAGTATTCAATAGAGTGAAAGCACAATGACTAATAGCAGCAATGTAGTAAGGATCAGGTAGGAAGATATTATGAAGCCTAACAGAACACGCAGTCACTCAGTGAAGACAAAAGATAGTGCAGGCATATAATGACTTCACAAGGAGTAATAGTAAGTAAAGGAAAGGGAAGATGAAACCAGTGACTCGTTGAAGACAATGATTTGTTGGACCAGTTCCAGTTGCTGTGACAACTGTACGTCTGGTTGGGGCGGCTAGGTATTTAAACCTTAGGACACACAGTCCCGGACACCCAGTCCTGAACACGCAGCTCAGGACACCCAGTCCTTATCATATTCCCCTTGAGCTAAGGTCACACAGTCCTTGCCCAATCACTCTGGTAAGTCTTCAAGGTAGACTCCCAAACCTTCACAGACTTCGTTCACCGGCAATCCACAATGTCTCTTGGATGCTCAGAACGCTACACCTAACCGGCTGGAGGATGCACAGTCCTCAAGTGTAATAAGTCTTCAGATCACACAGACAATAAGACTTAAGTGATGCCCAATTCTCTTTGGCTCTGGATGGTTAGGGCTTTATCCTCGCAAGGAATTCTCTCTCAAAGGCTTCGAGGTGGGTTGCTCTCAAACGACAAAAGCCGTACTCTCAATCTGAGCAGCCAACCGTTTATGGTTGTGGGGGTGGGCTATTTATAGCCACTTGGCAACCCGACCTTATTTGTCCGAAATGACCCTGGGTCACTAAGGAACTGACACGTGTTCCAACGGTCAGATTTCAAACTCACACGGCAACTTTACTTGGGCTACAAGCAAAGCTGACTTGTCCGACTCTGGACAAGATTCGCTCTCATAGTCTTCACTCGAAGACATAAGTTTTGGTTAGGCATCACTTCAGTCATTCTGACTGGTTCTCTTGGACCCCACTTAACAGTACGGTGGTTCCTATGACTCAACACAAAAGAAAAAGAACTACGAAAGATCTAAGTCTTCGAGCTCCATAGGCTTCATGTGGTGTCTTCGCTTGTCATAGTCTTCAATGTGAATATCTTCATATACCACCTTTGACTTCAATGTCTTCATACATTTTTAGGGGTCCTCTTTGGTAGGAAAACCGAATCAATGAGGGACTTCTACCTGTGTTATCCTGCAATTCTCACAAACACATTAGTCCCTCAACTAGGTTTGTCATCAATACTCCAAAACCAACTAGGGGTGGCACTAGATGCACTTACAATCTCCCCCTTTTTGGTGATTGATGACAAACTAGTTGAAGTTTTCAACGGGGAATATAATCTGTGAAATTGTAAAGGATAGGAATTGTCTTCATAAGTTGCAAGGGCTCCCCCTGAAGATGTGCATATAAGTAATTTGCTTTTGGAATGCAAATGCACATGACAGGTTGTACTTGTGGAGATCCACTTCAACTTATGATGACAATCCACTATGCATGTGAAAGTACATGAAGATAATGACAATGCATAATGGAAAATGGACATCTGCAGAATGATCTAAGTGCGGTATTTATCGTCGCACATGCGGAATTTATCATCGCAAAACAAGGTGGCAGATAAGTAGCAGACGACCATCGAGTTTAAGTGTTACAACTCAAAGAACCAAATGTAGCAAAACGAGAGTTGTAAGCATGAAGCAAAATATAAAGCACCCGCCCATATGGACCCTCTTGAAGACTATCAACCTCATATGCTTCTCCCCCTTTTGTCAGTAAGGACCAAAAAGGTTTGAAGACATAGAGTATCTACTCGTTCCCATGCGGAGTAGGTGAAGTAGCAGGGTCGTTGGTGGTGTTTGGCGGTGTTGAAGAGCTTGGAGCAGAGTTGACACGCGCTGAAGGAGGTGGTGGTGAAGTAGCATCATCTTCATCCTCGATAACTCTGGCAGTCACTGTTGCAGCAGATGAAGAGAACTCAGAGTCTTCAAGGGATGGAGTTCCTAGCAGCACAGCTCTTCGAGGAGGTGTGGAGTCAAACTTGAATCGCTCAGTGAAGCCATCCTCTTGGAGATCATCTTCAGAACACATCATCGTTAGCCCTTTCCATGTGCGGCGACAGGTTTCATGGGCAACGAAAGCATTCTTGGTGGCAAGATTGCGAATGCGATTAACTTCCACCAAGAGGCTTTTCATCTGACACTTCAGTCAGTCATGATGCCTATCCTGTTTCTGATGAAGAGCCACAAGAAGCTCTCGGTCGTTGAGAACACGAGTGCGCTTCTTGGGTCTTGGAGCAGTTGTACTATCGGTGGCTTCAGTAGACGCAGGGTGTGGTGCACGTGTAGTGCCAGCCAAAGGATACACCCGAGTGACTGCTTCAACTCCTTCAATGTTCTGTGAGAAACTCTGATGCTCTGCATTCTGAAGACTTAGAGGTTCCTTTGCAGGCTCAGGATAGATGGCTTCAGTAGATATATCCATATCAGGCAGAAAAATCCTATGATTGCGAGCAGATGGCTGATATGAGATATCGGAGTGAAGTTTAATTAGCCGCATTACCCATGGGGCGTAGAACTTTAAGCCAAACAGATCAGAGCCTGATGCAGCAAATTGGCGGATGAATAAGTCATGTGCATTGAAGCATTTTCCATGAAGAATATAGAAGACCAAAGTCTTCATTGCACCCTCAAGCTTGGCATTTGGAGAGTGCCCTTTGATGGGCCAGAGAGTTCGCCTGATGATGTGATAGATGGTTCTTGGCAGATACTCAAGGTCTTCAACGAAGAACTCTGTTGGATAAGCAGCATCTTGGGACAATGGCTTCATCATGCTGAGCATCTGACCCATATCAAGTTCCAGCCTCTTAAAGATGCTCTCAATAGCTTCACTATGCAGCTGACAGCCATGCTCGTAGAGATCGCCAGGAGTGGGCAAACCAGTGAGCTCAATGATGTCAAATGCATTGGCTTCATGATGAACGTTCCCGGTCATCCATTCCAGGAACCAAGTCTTCGGATCTCTGCTGTACCCACGGATATGAAGTGTGGCATAGAATTGGAGTAGCAGCTCTTCATTCCAATGCTCTTGGTCAGTAACGAATGGCAGCAGTCCAACTTCCTTGAAGCAATCCAAAGCTTCTTCCAGACAGGGCAGACCAGCGATGGCTTCAATGTCAAGGCACTTGTGTGGGAAGATGCGACCATGGTTGTAAAGAATGCATGAGTAATAGCTTCGCTGAGGATAGCTCCAGAACCGATCAGATGATATCCTTTCCCTTGAGTAGGGGTTCCTGGAGCTATCGAAGAATGTGTTGTCTGCCCTGAAGCCATTGATATTGAAGGAGCCAGGTGCTGATGCAGGACCTGGGAACCTTGGCAATCTTGGGATTGGCTTCTGTACCTGAGGCCTGTGCTCAACATGATAGTTAAACTGGGGACCGGCAGCAGACTCTGGAACAGAAGTGACGGGATCAGTGGCTTCGCTGTCTTCTTCTTCCATTGGGGAGGGCTCCACATTAGCTTCATTGGTGGTTGTGGCAGCCGCAAGATTTTCATCCTCCACTTGACGAGCTGGAGGGTCGGTAACAAGCACGTTCTCCTTGAGAACTGCTTCTTGGTGGGACAGGGGAGTGGGAACTCGTGGGACTTCTTCTTCCGCGGCTGATGCAGCCGGATTGTCTTCAGCAGAGACTTGAGGCCTTGGACCTTTGCGAAGCCTGCGCAACACGGGCGACGCCTGTGGAGTTGGAGTGGGTTGGGCCTCATAGTCTTCTTCCTCTTGTGAGCGATCTACCCATGAAGCATCCTGTGCAATTGGCGTCAGTGGACGACCAATGCTGATGAGTTCGCTGTTCTGAGGAAGGACCGCACCGTCTTCTACATTGTCATGAGCCTCTGTGGAAGTAGGCTCATGGATAGTCAGTTGGCGTTCAGCTTCAGGATAGACCATAGAAATGGGTTCAACTATCAAGGGCTCTGTGGGAGCAGCCCGATCTTTCTTGGTCTTCCTCTTCTTCTTGGAGGGGGCAGTTGGAGAGGTTTCAGAATGTTTCCTCTTCCTGGCTTCAGCCTCAGCAGTCCTTGTCTTCTTGAGCTCTGAAGCGGTTGACCGGCTTTTTGGCTTTGAGCCAGTCAGTCTAGTTGGCAAGACAATCGGAACTGATTCCTGCCTTGGTGCTTTGGGTTCAGCCGTAGCAGGCTTTTTCTTCTTCTTTGCGGCCATCCTGGGGTCGATGCTAGGATGCCCAAGGGCCTTGCGCTTCTCAGCCTCATTATAGGCTTGCACACATCTGTCAGCCAGAGTCTTCATGCGCTCACGTGAACCCTGAGCTTCTGCATGTTTCTTCAGAAAGGCTTCCTTGAGCTCGTGCATCATGATCTTGAAGTTCTTCACTTCTTGCACACTGAGCTTGGCCATATGCTTCTTGAACTAAGCCTTTTCATAGTCAATCGTTTGCTTCAGTTCAACAATGCGCTGGGCAATAGCTAGCTCTGAAGCAATTGCGCCTTGGAAGGCGACACTGAGGCCAATGGGTAGCTGCAGATCTTCAAAGCTGATGTTTGGCGTGTCGAACCACTCATCAATGAAGTTGTGTATGATGGTTACATCAAAGAGAGGCAGATCATTGAAAATTTCTACTTCTTCTTTGCTCTTGAGGAGTTGCTCAAGATCGTCATCTGCAAGATCTTCATCACTTGATAGATCAATGTCGTCATTGCGCAGAATGGCAACAGCAGTTAGCTCTTGGCCGGTGTGTGGTAGAGGCATCTTGGCCTTCTGGGGCTTGGAGATGCGAGATAAGTCTTCGGACTGCACACTGTCTTCAGGAGGTGCAGTTGCCAGTTGCTTCGCCCGTGCTATTTTTGGTGAAGGGGCAGACTTTGAAGCTTTAGCCTTCTTCAGCTTCTTTGTCTTCAGCGCTGCAGGCGCTTCATCTGATTCAGCTGCAGCTGCAGGCTCATTCACTGCAATCCCTTGAACTAAGATGCGGGTGATGAGGCCTTCAAGGTTGTAGAATGGACCGATGACATTTGGTTCTGCATCACGTGTGCCATCTGCCCTTGGTACTGAGGGACCAGGGTTGAAGTCTAACCCCAAAGTCTTCTTGTTCTGCTTCGCTGAGTTCTGGGCAAACTGGAAGCTGCGCTTGAACAGATTATCGTCACGACACCATAGTAGTGACGATGGGTGTGCATCAGCAGGTTGTGGCCCACGGACCATGCAGGGATAGAAGCCCTGTTCAATGGCTTCATCTCTGGACCTGGGCAGAAGATTCTTGTATAGGATGTCTCCCCACGGTCTCTTGATGGTGTTTTTCTCAGCATATCCCTGGTTACAAATCGGTATTTGAACCATTGTTCTGCCCAATATCTTCGAATCCATTGGATTCGGGTCTTGCGCTGATTGTAATCCTCTTCAGGATATGTCTTGTACATTTCTGAGAGTTCATCTGGCAGATCTCTGGATGTTCCGCCACGACGTTGTCTGCCACCCTTCCTTGCTGCTTTCTCTGAAGCCATAAACTTTAACTTGAAAGGCTTCAACACGTTCAAAGGCTTCAAAGGTTTTCTCTTGCTGGACCAACAGGAACTGGCTTCGGGAGAATTTATGTGATGCTGTAAGAATTTTGCAAATGAATGCAGACTATGAGAATCAAAGGATTCTCCCACAGACATGTACCTGTGACAGCATTAAGGTGCGAGGGAAGGGGAAGAGGTCATATGCATTCTCAGAAGATTTTGAAGATAAATAAGTTTAGAAGACATTGACCTCATCGTGCGAAGACATTCACTCATAGATAAGGAGTTGGTTCCAGATTTGTACGAATCCGCAGATCAGTACAAGTGAGGAATCTAACTACTTTGTGAAGCACAAGTGAATATACTAGGCATATTATGAGATGCAGTATGAGAGAGATCTAACTTGTGTGAATAGAAACTGCTTGTGGTAGAAAGTGACATATCCATAGGATCAACGGTGTTGTAAAAAGGAAGTTTTATTTACCACACTAAGAACTGCTAGACGGAGTGGAAGATGAGGCCGAGCAGTTCGATCTTCTGTGCCCTAACTTGGCGACGGAGGACACCTACGGCAACGGCGGAGAGGACGATATCCGCGGTCGGCGTGAAGACGGCGTTGAAGAGGTTGCGGCAGCGAAGCGCTTCGTCGCCGGCATCGTCGAGGGCTAGCGGTGGCGCTAGGGTTCGTGCGAGAGTGGAAGAAGAGATAATGACCGCTGTGAAGTGTGTATTTATAGGTACATGGGTGGCACTGCGCTATTACACAGGTGCCCCTGGCGATTCGCATCTGAGGAACACGTGGCCATTATGCGGATATTTTCGGGTTTGTTCCACGTCCCACGCACGCCTTGATTGTCGGATGGTCGTTCCTACTTCTCCGGGTTTTATGTGGAGGAATGAGCATTGAAAACGGACTTAATGGTTGTCTCTATATCTTCTACTGACAAAGACACAAAGAAGACATTCGACAGTTTCAACAGAATGCATATGATTTGGAGAGATAGAATTTAAGATAGAAAGCATAGAGAGGTTAGGGTCCGATCACATTCACTTAGTTCAAAAGATTCAACAATGAAGACATAGCTATAAGTGAATGTTGTAGAGGACAGAACACTAATATATATATATATATATATATATATATATATATAATCAACATAGTGAAGATAATCATGAAGATATGTTGAGATCGAAGCCAAACCAAATGTGAAGACATTGCAAGGTAACGCCATGAGTGAAACACTTCAAAATAGAACATTTGGTGGTGGCGTTACCCACCGTATAGGAAGAATTAGATCCAGACACGGCGCACAATTATCGTGGTGCTCCGAAGTCAAATTCCACATTAATGTATTCACACTTAGAATGTATGTCTTCATTGATTGAAGATATACTTTACCTCGTGTGTTGCACATCTAAGTCATTAATATGCATAAGGGTTAGGATGTGTGCCTGATCACAGGACATTTGAGGATTCCAGAATATTTAGCTCACACCGTAACTTGCAAAATCTCTTCTCATCCAAGGGCTTGGTGAAGATATCTGCCAATTGCTCTTCAGTGTTGACGTGTATGATATCAATATCTTCCTTCACAACATGATCTCTGAGAAAGTGATGACGAATTTCAATGTGCTTTGTCTTCGAGTGCTGAACTGGGTTGTTGGCAATCTTGATGGCGCTTTCGTTGTCGCAGTAAAGTGGCACTTGCTTCAGATGAATGCCATAGTCCTTGAGTGTTTGCTTCATCCACAGAAGCTGAGCGCAGCAAGATCCAGCAGCAATGTATTCAGATTCAGTAGTGGAGAGAGATACACAGTTCTGCTTCTTTGAAGACCAACATACAAGTGATCGTCCCAGAAAGTGACATGTGCCTGAAGTAGACTTGCGATCAACTTTGTCACCAGCATAATCAGCATCCGAGAATTCAACCAGATCAAACTCCGAGCCCTTTGGATACCATAATCCTAGAGTTGGGGTGTGAGCCAAATATCGAAGAATTCGCTTCACGGCTAAGTGATGCGACTCCTTTGATGCCACTTGAAATCGAGCACACATGCAAACACTAAGCATAATATCTGGCCTAGATGCACATAGATAAAGTAAAGAACCAATCATGGAGCGGTATACCTTTTGATCGAACTCTTTACCATTATCGTCGGGACCCAGATGATGCTTGGCTGGCATAGGTGTTGTGAAGCCTTTGCAGTCTTGCATACCAAACTTCTTCAGGTAATCTTTGAGATACTTCTCTTGAGATATGAAGATGCCGTTGCGTTGTTGTCGTATTTGAAGACCGAGGAAGAACTTCAGCTCTCCCATCATGGACATCTGATATTGCTCTTGCATCATATATCCAAACTCTTCACTGTACTTTTGATTGGTGCAGCCAAAGATAATGTCATCCACATATATTTGACACACAAACAGTTCACCATCATATGTCTTTGTGAAGAGAGTGGGGTCTAGGGAACCAGGTATGAAGCCTTTGCTCTTCAGGAAGTATTTGAGTGTGTCATACCAGGCCCAAGGGGCTTGTTTGAGGCCATACAGTGCCTTGTTGAGCTTGTATACCATGTCAAGATGTTTTGGATCTTCAAAGCCAGGCGGTTGTGCAACATACACTTCTTCTTCAATCTTGCCATTGAGAAAAGCACTCTTCACATCCATTTGATATAGAAGTATGTTGTGATGATTTGCATAGGCCAGCAGTATGCGTATGGCTTCAAGTCTAGCCACAGGAGCAAATGTTTCATCGAAGTCAATGCCTTCCACTTGAGTATATCCTTGAGCAACGAGACGAGCTTTGTTTCTGACAACTTGACCATGCTCATCTTGCTTGTTGCGGTATATCCATTTGGTGCCTATTATATTGTGCTTCCGTGGATCAGGATGCTTAACTAGTTCCTATACATTATTCAGCTCAAACTATTGAAGCTCTTCATGCATAGCTTGAATCCATTCAGGTTCCATGAAGGCTTCTTCAACTTTCTTGGGTTCTGTTATTGAGACGAATGCGAAGTGCCCACAGAAATTTGCTAGCTGAGTTGGCCTTGAACGAGTGAGTGGACCGGGTGCATTGATGCTATCAATTATTCTTTCAATCTGCACTTCATTGGCAATGCGATGATGTACAGGGCGAAGACTTTGCTCTTGCTGATCATTGTCGTTGTTAGAAGGAATGTCTTCAGGCTGAGCATTGTCTTCATGTTGATCAGGTGCTGAGATGATAAGTTCTTCTTCAGGATGAGCTTCAGAAGGTATAATTTCTCTAGTTCCCATTAGCTTGATTGATTCACTGGATGGAACTTCATCTAGCACATTTGGCAGTTGCTCTCTTTGTGAACCATTGGTCTCATCGAACCGCACATCCACTGTTTCAACCACTTTGTAATGAAAGAGATTGAAGACTCTGTAGGAGTGTGAATCCTTTCCATATCCAAGCATAAAACCCTCATGTGCTTTTGGTGCAAACTTTGAGGTGTGATGTGGGTCCTTGATCCAGCACCTTACGCCAAATACTCTGAAGTAACTGACATTTGGCTTCTTGCCAGTAAGGAGCTCATAAGATGTCTTGTTCAGAAGCTTGTGAAGATAAACACGATTGATTGTATGGCATGCAGTATCAATGGCTTCAGGCCAGAATTTTCTTGGGGTCTTGTATTCATCTAGCATCGTTCTGACCATCTCAATGAGTGTTTTGTTCTTGCGTTCAACGACGCCATTCTGCTGTGGCGTGTACGGGCTGAGAATTCATGTGTGATGCCCAAGGTATCAAGATATGTATCAAGGCCAGTGTTCTTGAATTCAGTGCCATTGTCACTTCTGATGTGCTTTATCTTGGCACCATAATTGTTCATAGCTTGATTGGCGAAGCGTCTGAAGACATCCTGCACTTCAGTCTTGTAAAGGATTATGTGCACCCAAGTGTATCTAGAGTAATCATCAACAATAACGAAGCCACAGAGGCATGCAGTAGTAGTAAGAGTTGAGTAATGAGTGGGACCGAAAAGATCCATGTGAAGCAGTTCGAAGGGTCGAGTAGTGGTCATGATTGTCTTCGAGGAATGTTTGGCCCTCGTCATCTTCCCTGCCTCACAGACACTGCATAAGTGATCTTTCTTGAACTTGATGCCCTCGATGCCTATGACATGCTTCTTCTTTGCCAGGGTGTGGAGGTTCCTCATGCCAGCATGCCCAAGCCTCCGATGCCAGAGCCAGCATTCTGAAGTTTTTGCTAGAAGACATACGGCAAGCTGTGGTCCTGCTGAGAAATCTACCACATACAAATCATCTTTTTGATACCCTTCAAACACTAGAGACTTGTCAGATTCCATTAGTACAAGGCAACGATATTTTCCAAATATTACGATCATGTTCAAATCGCGAAGCATTGAGGCAGACATTAAGTTGAAGCCAAGGGATTCAACAAGCATGACTTTATCCATGTGTTGATCCCTTGAGACTGCAACTCTACCTAGACCCAATACCTTACTTTTACCAGTGTCAGCAAATGTGATGTGGCTCTTGTCGGATGGACGTAAGGTTGAGTCCATAAGAAGGCTTCTTTTGCCAGTCATGTGATTTGTACACCCACTATCAATAATCCATTTTGAAGACGCTGGTGTCGTACCCTACAGTGCAGTTAGGGGGATAGGCTTCACCAAGAGCATTGTGAAGCAAAAACATTTGACGAACCAATGGGTTATGAAAGCTTAGATCCGGATTAGGACTAATAGGGAGAGTAGCAAGCGATTCAGGAACGAAGTACATAGTAAGACCATTCGGGCATTTGATCTTGCGCCCTACAAGATGTTTAAGGTCCCCAGCAATAGCGTCAGACGATTTTGGTTTTCTGCTGGAGACCTTTCCCTGCAAAAGAGAGTTAAGCTTTCTTAGCCACCCACATCTTCAAGGGTGGCTTAGAAGCAATAAGTCTAAGTGCAGCATCTGAGAATTTTGGCTTTGGAGCCCTAGCAAACAGTCTTGCAGGCGGACAATAGTACTCATAAGAATAAGCAGAATAGTTCTTGGTCTTATGAACATGGCGGTTTGATGAACCGCTCTCATATTCATATGCCTGAGTATGGTTTCCCTGCAAAACATTTGCGTTAGTGCGACTCAGGTGAGTCCTCTGTCTGTATGAAGCCTTTGGACCGTATGAAGCCTTTGGTCTGAGGTTTGTCTTCTTCACGTGAGGTGTCATGATGACATTCACAGGAAGATTCTCCAGACACCTTTTCGGAACCCAGATCTTCTTCATAGGCGGTCCATTCCTGCAGTTAGTACCAATGTACCTGGCAAACACTTCACCATTCTGATTCTTAAACAGTATATAGTTTGCATCAAAGGATTCATCAATGATAATGGGGTTAGCACAAGTGAAGCCAGATAGATTGGATGGGTCTGCTGAAGGTTCCTTTGCAGTAACCCACATGGTTTTGGGGTACTACTCAGGTTTCCAGTAATAGCCATCAGCATTCATTTTCCTTACGAACCCAACACCCTCTTTCCTCGGGTTTCGGTTTAGTATCTGCTTTTTGAGGACATCACAAAGTGTCTGATGCCCTTTAAGACTTTTGTACATCCCTGTTTCAAGCAATGTCTTCAACCTAGCATTCTCATCAGCAATAGCAGTGATATCCTCAACAGAGGGGTTAGTTACCACATCAACAGTTGAAGATATTGCAACGGTAGTAGCAGTAGAACATTCAGCAACAGAAGTAGCATTGTCACGCTCAATGCATTTAAGACATGGTGGTTCAAATCCTTCCTGAGCGGGACTGATTTGTTTGGCGCGAAATGACTCATTTTCCTTTTAAAGATCTTCATGAACCGCTCTCAATTCCTCAAGATCTTGCTTCCTTTGAAGATAATCATAGGAAAGCTTTTCGTGAGTTGTTGAGAGAGTTTCATGATGACTTTCAAGTTCCTGATACTTAACGTGAAGATTTTTTATGTCTTCAATTAAGGATTCAGATCGAGTCATTTCAGCACCTAACAGATCATCGCTTTTGTCTAGCAGTTTTTGAATATGTTCCATAGCTTTCTGTTATTCAGTTGCAATTTTAGCAAGTGTTTTGTAGCTGGGTTTTGAGTCACAATCAGAGTCATCATCACTAGATGTTTGATAGTGAGTAGTGCGTGTGTTTACCTTGGCACCGCGTACCATGAAGCAGTAGGTATAAGCGGAGTAGTCCTTGTCATTTGCATCGGTGTCGGTGACGAGGTCATTGTCTTCAGTATTGAAGATGGACTTGGCAACGTATGTTGTAGCCAGACTTGCGACGCCTGAATCGGACTCCTCCTCAGACTCCACCTCCGCCTCCTCAGAAGCGAACTCCTCCTCTGAATCCATTTCCTTGCCAACAAACGCACGTGCCTTGCCAGATGAGCTCTTCTTGTGCGATGAAGACTTTGAGGAAGACTTGGACGAAGACTTTGAGTATTTCTTCTTCTTCTTGTCGTCAGAGTCATATTCCTTGCTCTTCTTCTTCTTTTTGTTCTCATTGTCCCACTGTGGACACTCAGAGATGAAGTGGCGAGTTTCTTGCACTTGTGACATGTTTTCTTCTTGTAGTCGTGAGCAGAAACTTCATCATTCCTTGAGCTTGATCGGGAAGCCTTTCTGAAGCCTTTATTCTTGGTAAATTTTTGGAACTTCTTGACAAGCATAGCAAGTTCCCTTCCAATGTCTTCAGGATCATCAGAACTGCTGTCAGATTCTTCTTCAGATGAGGAGACAGCTTTTGCCTTTAAGGCACGAGTTCGCCCATAGTTTGGACCGTAGATATCTCTTTTCTCAGAAAGCTGAAACTCATGTGTGTTGAGCCTCTCAAGTATGTCAGACGGATTGAGTGTCTTGAAATCAGGACGTTCTTGAATCATCAGGGCTAGGATGTCAAACGAACTATCAAGTGATCTCAGTAGCGTCTTGACGACTTCATGTTTGGTGATCTCAGTAGCGCCGAGGGCTTGAAGCTCATTTATGATGTCAGTGAGTCGGTCAAATGTGTGCTGGACATTCTCATTGTCATTTCGCTTGAAGCGGTTGAAGAGGTTGCGAAGGACACTGATTCTCTGATCTCTCTGGGTTGAGATGCCTTCATTGACATTGGAGAGCCAGTCCCAGACCAACTTAGATGTCTTCAAGGCACTCACACGGCCATACTGTCCTTTGGTCAGATGACCACAGATGATATTCTTGGCAGTAGAGTCCAGTTGAACGAATTTCTTGACATCAACAGCAGTGACACCTTCTCCAGCCTTGGGAACGCCGTTCTCGATGACATACCATAGGTCGACGTCAATGGCTTCAAGATGCATGCACTTCTTATTCTTCCAGTAGGGATATTCAGTTCCGTCGAAGACGGGGCACGCAGCGGAGACTTTAATTATCCCTGTAGTCGACATAGATAAAACTCCAGGTGGTTAAACCGAATCACACAGAACAAGGGAGCACCTTACTCTGATACCAATTGAAAGTGCGTTATATCGACTAGAGGGGGGTGAATAGGCAATTTTTATGAAAGTCTTCAAAACGTGGAAGTTATGAAGACAAACGGTAGAAATAAACCTATTACCATGCAGCGGAAGATAGACTACACTAGGCAAGCCATAGTCAAGTATTCAATAGAGTGAAAGCACAATGACTAATAGCAGCAATGTAGTAAGGATCAGGTAGGAAGATATTATGAAGCCTAACAGAACACACAGTCACTCAGTGAAGACAAAAGATAGTGCAGGCATACAATGACTTCACAAGGAGTAACAGTAAGTAAAGGAAAGGGAAGATGAAACCAGTGACTCGTTGAAGACAATGATTTGTTGGACCAGTTCCAGTTGCTGTGACAATTGTACGTCTGGTTGGGGCGGCTAGGTATTTAAATCTTAGGACACCCAGTCCTGAACACGCAGCTCAGGACACCCAGTCCTCACCGTATTCCCTTTGAGCTAAGGTCACACAGACCTTGCCCAATCACTCTGGTAAGTCTTCAAGGTAGACTCCCAAACCTTCACAGACTTCGTTCACCGGCAATCCACAATGTCTCTTGGATGCTCAGAACGCTACGCCTAACCGGCTAGAGGATGCACAGTCCTCAAGTGTAATAAGTCTTCAGATCACACAGACAAAAAGACTTAAGTGATGCCCAATTCTCTTTGGCTCTGGATGGTTAGGGCTTTATCCTCGCAAGGAATTCTCTCTCAAAGGCTTCGAGGTGGGTTGCTCTCACACGACAAAAGCCGTACTCTCAATCTGAGCAGCCAACCATTTATGGTTGTGGGGGGTGGGCTATTTATAGCCACTTGGCAACCCGACCTTATTTGTCCAAAATGACCCTGGGTCACTAAGGAACTGACACGTGTTCCAACGGTCAGATTTCAAACTCACACGACAACTTTACTTGGGCTACAAGCAAAGCTGACTTGTCCGACTCCGGACAAGATTCGCTCTTATAGTCTTCACTCGAAGACATAGGTTTTGGTTAGGCATCACTTCAGTCATTCTGACTGGTTCTCTTGGACCCCACTTAACAGTACGGTGGTTCCTATGACTCAACACAAAAGAAAAAGAATTACGAAAAATCTAAGTCTTCGAGCTCCATAGGCTTCATGTGGTGTCTTCGCTTGTCATAGTCTTCAATGTGAATATCTTCATATACCACCTTTGACTTTAATGTCTTCATACATTTTTAGGGGTCCTCTCTGGTAGGAAAACCGAATCAATGAGGGACTTCTACCTGTGTTATCCTGCAATTCTAACAAACACATTAGTCCATCAACTAGGTTTGTCGTCAATACTCCAAAACCAATTAGGGGTGGCACTAGATGCACTTACAGAGCCGGGAGGCTGCTAGGCTGGGGTTGTCCCTCATTCGGTTTGGATGAACCAAAACATAGGATTTAAGAATACTACATGAAGTTGATAGGATGACATTTGCCATTCTAAGGAATTGCCTTGCCTCATTCCCAAAATGAGCTTTGAGTGGATGTGTAGATTCCGTCAAAATCACAGGGAATGAATAGTAATTCCTACAAAATCCCCGTACGCGTTTCCTACAAACCGAATGCATCTATAGAAAATTTTCATCTGGAATCTTTGTTCTTATGTTTGTCCTACAAATTTTCTATTTCTATAATAATCCTATCCTATGAACCAAATAACGTCTCAAAGGAATTCAACCAAACCTATATCAGGACAAAAGGAAAAGCATATGCAGGGTTCCAACCCAATTTTTTCCCTTTTTTTTATTCCGAACCCCCGCACTTTTCACCCCACACGCCGTTTTCTCTTCTCCCTGTCGTCCGCCTCCTCACTCCCCCCTTTGACTCCGCCCCTCCCCCACCTCTCTCTCTATCTCTGTCCTGGCGGCCGTCACCTCACGCGCGCCCCGCGGTTGCAGAAACCGGAAGCCTTGCCGCGAGAGCACGAGGCCGAGAGGAAGCAAGAAGCAAGAACCCTAGCCCGGCGGGCAGCCCCAAGGTGAGGACGCCTCCGCGCCGCCATTGCCCCCCCCCCCCCCCCCCCCTCTCCCGCGGCGCTTCTCTGGTTTCCTGTCGCCTCCGCGGCGATCTCCGCCCGAAATGGGCGCCCCTGGGGTTTCTTGGCGACTGGACTAGGGGTCAGGGGCGGTTTCTTGGTCCCGTGGGTGGTTTCTTTCTAGGGATTTTACTCCGGATTCCGTGGGGTTTTGGGAGGGTTTTGTCGGGTTTCTTGATTTTTTTTCTTTCTTGCGCGGCGCTCGGGTTGGTCGTTTCAGCGATTTCGTTGTGGTCTCGCGCGTTCGTTTGCCTGTTTGACACTCTGAAGGGTCAGATTGGATCTCTGGGTGCAAGAACTCGCCGGAAATTTTGGACCTTTTTTTGTTGGAATTTAGGAGCTTTAACGGAATCGGGTAATTTTGGCGCAGTCGGCTGTTGGAATAGCTCGTATGCCTAGAAATTCTGAGAAGGTCGTTATGGTTTTCTCGTTGCTGTTCTTTGTGGAGAATTGTTAAATCTAGTGCCAAATATTATCGCCAGATGGAATTTACTGTTCAGAACCTGAATGCTTCAACATTATCTGAACATCCATAAATGTATGGTTGAAGTGAGGCAATGCATGCGTGGGTCAGCAGATGAGTGTATCAGAATGGCCCATTCGGCTTATCACCATTTCTTGAAAGTCTGGGAAGGTCTGTGAGAGAATTCTTCTGGCAGAATTGTGTGCCATAGCCTGTATTGTGTAGTCTTGCCCATCTATCTTCATGGATTTGAGCAGCTTATGTTTGCAACTGCTATCGAAGTGATTCAGTCTGCTTTCAGAGTATCACAACAATACATTTCGTGGTATTTAGTTTGTACAACAGATTATTTGCTAATGGTCTAAA
Source organism: Triticum aestivum (assembly GCF_018294505.1). Classification (NCBI taxonomy): domain Eukaryota; kingdom Viridiplantae; phylum Streptophyta; class Magnoliopsida; order Poales; family Poaceae; genus Triticum; species Triticum aestivum. The sequence goes on along the minus strand of NC_057812.1, from coordinate 592,969,272 downwards.
GTTGCATCAATGCCATGAAAATTCAGGCTCTAGTTTCATTGTTTTTCTTCTGTTTGGGTGTGAGACAGATGTAGCTTCATTGTTTGTGTAATGTGTGTAGCTTTTAGATTTTTATGGCGCTCGAAGTGAACATGCCTTGAACCATGATAGTTTCAGAGTTAAATTTGCCCTGAAATCTTGTATATGCATGATCACCTATTGCCATCATTGCAGATTTTGACCTAAAATGGGAGTGGTCGGTCATAATGATCCTTTGTTAGGTGAAACCACATGTGGGTCTTTGCTGCAGCAACTACAGGTGCTTTGCCAACTCTCCCTCCCTCTTAAGAATTATCATTTTTTTTCCTCGCACTTTTTGAGAGGTAAACTGAAAACAGTGGCAACACAAACACCATTTCAACTCCTTTGCATCAATAAGAGTGAACATATCATGTTTAAGCAGGAAGATATCAGGTTTTATTAGTAACTGGTTTGTGTTATTTCAGCTGATATGGGATGAGGTTGGTGAGAGCGATGATGATCGCGACAAGATGTTACTTCAGCTAGAGCAGGAATGCTTAGATGTTTACAGGAGAAAGGTTGATCAGGCTTCTAGTTCCAGGGCTCGTCTTCTTCAACAACTTGCCAACTCCAAATCCGAGCTTAATAGACTGCTTTCTTCACTGGGAGAACTGTCTATTTCTGGTGTTATAGTTGTAAGTATCTGGGAATAGCCCCCCAACTCCCATCTCAACCTAGGTCATTTATATATACACACTACCCAACTATACTTAGTTGATACTCTGTACTTAATAGTTTGTCATACATTTATTTTACTTCTGCATTTCTGCTAGAGTTTATCTTCGAGTATAACATCTCTTCCGCTAATATAGTACATATGTCCCCTTTCCCCTGATTTACAGCCTGACAAGACAACTGGTACAATCAAGGAGCAACTAGCAGCGACATCACCATTCTTGGAACAGCTCTGCAGGAAAAAAGAGAAGAGGGTGAAAGAGTTTGCTGATGTTCAACTCCAAATTCAAACAATACGTGGTGAAATTGCGGGTACTCTACAAGTTGGTGACCACTTGGAAATGCCCCATGTCAACGAGGATGATCTTTCAATGAAGAAACTAAATGAATTTCTTTTTGAACTACAAGCACTTCAAAAGGAAAAGGTTGGTACCGATTCCATAGTTTGCTTTGCACAAGAACTGGTTCTGTTCTGTTAATGTGCTAATATTCCAAACGTCAAAGCTTGCTGGAGCCTGAAGGCATTGTATGTTTGTGTAGTACACACATAATTTTAAATGTTTTATGTGTTTCTCAAATCCACTTCATATGCCAAGTCTGCATAACTTAAGTAATCATTACCCCCTTGATGTTGAAGTCTAAACTGTGGCATTAACACATAATCCTGTACCATATTAATGGCCAAAGCAATAGGCTACTGATATTGCTGATGACAGTCAGCGTAATGCCTTTGGTCTGGATTATCTAAAATGACCTGACTTGAAATGGCACTCTTAATTTCTTTTGTATTGCAGAGTGATAGATTGCACAAGATTCTTGACTTTGTGAGCTCTGTGCACGATCTTTGTTCTGTCCTTGGGATGGATTTCTTGGCTACTGTTACTGAAGTTCATCCTAGCCTCAATGACTCTGTGGGTGCTCACTCCAAGAGTGTTAGTGATGAAACAATATCCAGGCTGTCTAAGATGGTGACCGAACTTAAAGAAGAGAAAGTTAAGAGGATTGGAAAGGTAAATTTGCAGTGAGCCTCTTGTTATTGCTTATCCTCTCTTTAGGTGTCTTTGATATCATTTCGTATGTGATCTTATTTCTGACGTAGTGCTATGCTCTCTTAGATTCAAGCTCTAGCCTCCCAGCTAACTGACCTTTGGAACTTAATGGATGCCACTGTTGAGGAACGACAACTTTTTGATCATGTCACATGCAATATGTCCTCAACATTGGATAGAGTGACAGTTCCTGGAGCTTTGGCTCTTGATGTACTTGATCAGGTTAAGATGTGTTTTCTTCTCTCAGTGAGTTTGGCGTATTGATAAAGTAGTCCTTGTTCACCTGTGACCTGACATATTTTTGCATTCTAAAGGCTGAACATGAAGTTGAAAGGCTGGATCAGCTAAAAGCTAGTAGGATGAAGGATATTGCATTCAAAAGGCAGACTGAACTTGAAGATATATATGCCCAGGCTCATATTGCAATAGATACTAGTGCTGCAAGAGATAGAATACTGTCTGTTATTGATTCTAGTATGTTCGAGCCATCAGAGCTACTGGCCGATATGGAGAACCAGATACTTAAAGCAAAAGAGGAGGCCTCAAGCAGAAAGGACATATTGGAGAAGGTTGACAGGTGGATGCTAGCATGCGAAGAAGAGAGCTGGCTTGAAGACTATAGCCAGGTATGCAAAATTTGTCATGTTACCCTTTCTCTGTCTCCATTTTAATGCTCGAAAGGGAGGATATCAAGTGTGCTTCAGGCATATGGTGCTCCTTTGCACCAGCATTGTTCTGCCATTTCCATTCTCCATGAAGTTGAAACCACTTGCTTGGCTGTGGACTCTAACATTGATGTTCTCTTATCGGCAGGATGATAACAGATACAGTGCAACTAGAGGCGCACATCTGAACCTCAAGCGTGCAGAAAAAGCTCGTGTTTTGGTTAATAAAATCCCAGGTATGTTCTGAAAATGGTTTCTTCCTGGGAAATGCATCACACTACCTTATGGCCGCTGGCTTAGGGCTCATTATATTACACATACTTGCATGATACGTGAAGGGAACGTGAGTGCTAGTCTTAAACTGACCTAACTTTTCATGCATATCTTCACTGCAGCCATTGTTGACATGCTGGTGGCGAAGACCCAGGCTTGGGAACAAGAACACAACACAGCATTCACCTACGACGGTGTCGCACTTCTTGTGATGCTGGACGAATACAGAATCCTGAGACAGGAGAAGGAGGAAGAGAAGCGAAGAATGAGGGTCAGTACTCTTTTGTGCCGTTCCTTTTTGCCATGTCCAACGGCTATGTCCAGCGAATCATCTCTGCTTTCCATGTTTTGCCTCAACTGTTCTATCTGCCGTTCATCCCAGGACCAGAAGAAGATAAACGACCAGCTAGCCGCCGAGCAGGAGAAGCTGTTCGGGTCAAAGCCGAGCCCTGCCCGGCCCCAGTCTGCGAAGAAGTTGCCTGGCCCTCGGGCCAACGGCGGCGCTGTCAACGGCACGCCGAACCGGAGGCTCTCGGTGCAGCAGCAGAACGGCGTGCGGTCGGCGAGCCGGGACGGCCGCAGGGAGAGCGTCAGGCCATCGGCGCCGGTGAACTACGTGGCCATCGCCAAGGACGACGCGGCTTTGCAAGCGTCTTCGAACTGACACCTGGCCTATCAGTGCCGGTTGGAGAAGTATAGCTGTGCAGTAGTCGGGAGATTATAGAGCTTAAGCTTAGCTTAGCTAGGTGGAGCGAGAGTTTAATGTGATGATAGTCATGGCGGGAATCGCCTCTGTAACTGGATGGATTGATGGATGTTGGTCTCGTGTTGTAGATCGAATGCAGCTGGTGCTATGAATAACTGACACTTTTACAATGTTCCATCACCTGCGTGCGTACTTTATTTAGTGACCAACTTTTACACGACCGACTTGTCAGTCTTGCAGTAACGTATTCAATACTGTAATGAGAATACGCTGTATTAGATCACAGACTGAGCGATTACACGATGTGTTTGGTTCAAGCAACGGAAAAGGAAACCGTAGTCTGCCGCCGGCGGTCTTGTAGAAGATGCTCGGCTGCTGGGGATGACTTGCGGCCAAATCAGAGAGCGCTAGCTGTTCATGGTGGCGCCACTGCTCACGGTAGAGAAAGGAAATCGGCCACGCTGCTGCCCGTGGCGGATATCAGCGGCGCTGCTCACGGCAGAGGGAGATCGCTGGCGCGCTGCTTACGGCGACGACTCACGGCGGCGAATGGAGATCCGGTGTTGTTTTTGAAGGGGAGGAAAATCTCCGGTCCTGCAGGCTGCTACTCGATCGGTGCTCGTGGTGAAGAAAAGATCGCGCAAGCAGAGAATAGAGAGAGGGGATCGATACCGGACGAACGGCGTTATTCCATGCCACAGGGTATCTGCTGTTTTTGCTTTTACGAAGAACCTTTTCCGATTACAGGGGACCCGAAATCGGTCTGACTCAAACAAACACAGGTAACGTATTCCTAGCCGGTGTAATCGGAAGACGGCGGAAAAATCATCAACCAAACGCGTCGTTAGATCAGCTCGAATCATCTAACACTTCAGCACCAAGCAACTGAAAAGTAAGAGAGAAATCATGGCGATACAAAGCGAACACAGCAATCAGGATCTGAAGAAACCTATGTACATCATTCCATCGTCTCGGTTTCAGTAATCCGTCGGAGGCTGGCGGGGATCGTAGGCCACACACTCGGTCTCTACTTGATGATCCTTCTGCAGCTGCTTCTCCTCCCTCTGCCGCGCCTTCTTGCTCACCTTGTCAAACCAGAGCGTTTCGGAATCAGTACAGGACGACATTGCTGATGAGGCGTAAATCATGGCGGTGCCTCGAGGGGTTGGACAGGTTACCTTGTGGGATCTTGGTTGGAGCCGGTGGTCCGACGACGCGGCCGCCACCTTGCGGCGCGGCAGGTTCCTGGGCCCCCTGAGCCGGTTCTTGCCGGGCCTGTAGCAGCTGAGGCCGCTCCGGGCGCCGGCGCTGGAGCCGTCGAAGCTGATGGCGGACACGTCGTTGGAGCCGCAGCTCTCCTTCTCCTCGACGGCCACGTCCTGCCGCCTCCTCACCACCACCACCCGCCGCCCGGCCACCGCCGACCCGGCGTCCGTCGCGTTCTTGCTCGCGCTGTCGTCGGCGCCGGGCTCGGCCTGCCGCGTCGCCATCCACCGCTCCAGCCAGCTCCACCCCACGTTGAACTCCCCCTGCTCCGACCGCGACGACCGCTTCTTCGTGCCGCCGCTCCTCAGCTGCGGCGATCAAGACGAGTTCAGAAGAGAGAGACCCAAATGAAATGTACCTTGGCTCTGTTATCAGCGTGATGATGTGCGTGCGTACCTGCTGCGAGAAGGCGTAGGCGAGGGCCCGCTCGCGCCGCGTGGTGGCCTCCATCTTGCTCTGGATCCTCATCCTCAGCACGTTGGAGCTCAGCGTGCTGTCGTCCCACTCCTCCTGAAACATCACGTTTAATGATAAGCTCACTGTTCATTCAGGTGCCAAATTAAGCCGTAACACTGTTTTTCTTGACCAAAGCGATGCGATTGCGGTCAAGTCCCTGTGTGCTACAGTGACACAGTGTAGCAGCAGCGAAAGCTCTGCAGGACTACCTTGGCTCTGAAGACCTGGGGCCGCGGCTTCTGGCTCTGGCCCGCCCGGTGCTGCGCCGACACCGACGCGCCGTCGTCGCTCAGCCGGAGGTTGCTCAGGGACTCCCCTACCTGGACCTCCACCGACGCGGCGATGGTGGACGCCGAGGCAGGGCTCTTGGGCGCTTCACCGTAGCAGCACTCTTGTCCGGAGCTTCTCCTCAGCTCCTCCTGCAGCAAGCGCCCCCTTGCCTGCAGCACGGCAAACGCACCATGATCTTCATTCAGGAAACGTAGCTAGCTAGACGCAGTTTGAGCTCTGAACCATGATTTTCAGTCAGGAAACGCACCATGAACCTCCTGAACGCGGACTGGATCAGCTTCGCCGCATCGTCCTCGGTGAACGGCTTCGTCGGCTCGCCGGGGCTCCACTGAACGCGCACTTGTTCAGCGTGGCTGCGTGCGCGGCCGTTCACGTCGCGACGCTGATCGGCTGCCCCCGGAGCTTGGGCGTCCTGCGTCATCGCGCAGGTCTCGAAGCTCCTGGCCGAGACCGTCCCGTCGTCGTCGTCCTCCCCGTCCTCGGCACCCGCTCCATTCTCGTCGCCGCACAGGTACAGCTTCAGAGAGCCCCATCTCCTGTTGTGGTCGCCCGGGCTCCTTTCCTGCGAAGAACAAGAATGTCACATTGCGGCGGCAGACTGAACTCTCGAGCTGCCGTTGAGAATGCACTGCACGCACGCTGTGGCCTCCGCGTCCGCCGCCGGCCGACGAGGAGGAGCCGCAGGGGCTCTTGGAGAGGACTCTCCGGACAATGCCGCCGGCGAGGCCCATGGCTCAGCCCGGAACGTACAGAGCACCGTGCCAAGGCCTTGACGGAGCCGTGCGTGTGGCTAGCTGGGTGCCCTTATAGCGACGGCACCACCACCGGGCTAGCGGCCACGGACTCGCTGGACTCGCGCGGTACGGAGAGGAGCAGAGGGGTGAATCCAACCAAAACAGAGTCTGCGTGCGCGCGGATGGGATGAGATGCGATGCGGTTGCTTTGGTTCGGTGCAACTTTTGTCCGCGTAAAGGCGCGGGCGCGCGTCTGATTGGCGGATCCGCACACGCCGCGGTGGCCTTGATGATGACAGACAGGGAGAGGCGAGGCGGGCGAGGCCCCATGTGTTGGGCTTTCTTTTGGGTCTGGCAGAAAGAGGAGAGGAGGCAGGCAAGGGGGGCTTTAGAGCTGGACCGGAGCGTCTTCTTCCACACTGCTCTCCCTCTCTTTTGGACATGTTCTAAAACGCTCTGATTCCCGGTAACTCCAGGGGGAGGAGGGGGTTAGTGGTTAAGAGCCCGTGTTTCGCCATGGCTATCATCACTTGGCATCCGGACAGTCACCGTCAGTCCATTCATTCATCATGAAGGGGTACAGGCTTCGACCTCCGGCTGCCGACCTCTTGCCTGGGTGGTTGCCGCCTGTAAGACAATAAGTTTTGGGGAACCAGCACAACCCTCTAGGGGTGGCTTATCTCATTATATATAATGGTTGTATTACAATATGTACCATATACGTACATAGGTACAGAAGCTATACATAGTCTAACACCCTCCCTCAATCTTAGCCACTTTCTAAAGAACCGAGAAGGGTAAGATTGCGCCTACAAGCCTCAAACTATGGCAGCGGTAAAGGCTTAGTGAAGATGTCTGCAAGTTGATCCTTAGATGAGATAAACTTGATCTGGAGTTGCTTCTGTGATACACGTTCCCGTACAAAGTGATAGTCAACTTCAATGTGTTTCATTCGGGCATGAAATACTGGATTTGCAGAAAGGTATGTAGCACCGATGTTATCACACCAAAGAATAGGAGGCTGTGGTTGAGACAAACCCAACTCCTGAAGCAAAGACTGCACCCCAAATAATCTCTGCAGTAGCATTAGCCACAGCCTTGTACTCAGCTTCAGTACTGCTACGTGACACAGTAGCCTGTTCCCGAGCACTCCAGGCGATCAAATTAGAGCCAAAGAATACTGCATAACCCCCCGTGGATCGCCTGTCATCTGGGCTAGCAGCCCAATCTGCATCAGAGAAGGCCGAAAGGACCCGAGAGGAAGTCGGCCGAATATGCATACCAAATGTCAGGGTGAACTGAACATAACGAAGAATGCGTTTAACAGCAGCCCAATGAGTATCTCTGGGAGCCTGAAGATACTGACAAACCCTGTTAACAGCATAAGAGATATCTGGTCTCGTGATCGTCAAGTACTGAAGTCCACCAACAATGCTCCTGTACTCTGTGGCATCCGCAGGAGACAAAAGCTCACCATCAACAGCTGTTATCTTGTCGGTAGACGACATGGGTGTGGTGGTCGATTTGCACTTCAGCATGCCAGCTCTCTGTAACAACTCCAAGGAGTACTTCTTCTGCGTAAGGACAAGACCAGTAGCACGAGAAGTGACCTCAACTCCAAGAAAGTAGTGAAGCTTCCCAAGATCTTTGACCGCAAAATCAGCACCAAGAGAGCAGACAAGAGCATCAGCAGCATACTGAGAAGAGCTGACAAGGATAATATCATCGACATATACCAAAAGATACATAGTGACTTCTGGCTTCTGTAGAAGAAATAACGAAGTGTCAGCAGTAGACGGCACAAACCCATGAGCACGAAGGCAGAGGCAAGGCGGGCATGCCAGGCACGAGGAGCTTGCTTCAAACCATATAGTGCTTTGGAAAGACGACATATATAGTCAGGACGATCAGGATCAGAGAAACCAGGCGGCTGTTTCATATAAACCTCTTCCTCCAAAAATCCATGTAGAAAAGCATTCTACACATCAAGTTGACGAAGTGACCAACCACGAGAAACAGCAATGGAGAGAAAAAGCCGAATAGTGGTAGGCTTGACGACAGGACTGAAGGTGTCCTCATAGTCAAGACCATGACGCTGCCGAAAACCGCGAGCAACAAGTCGCGCTTTGTAACGCTCAATAGATCCATCCGAATGCTTCTTCACTTTGAATACCCATTTTGAGTCAATAACATTTACCCGTGGTGGTGGAGGAACGAGAGTCCATGTCTTGTTACGAAGAAGAGCATGAAACTCCTGCTCCATAGCCTCTCGCCAATGTGGAATGCGCAGGGCAGCCTGATATGAGCGAGGCTCAGAAGATGGATCCACAACAGCAGCAGCCAAACAAGCAGCCAACCAAGCAACCGTACCATCCTTACGTTCCTTAGGTTTGAAAATGCCACTGCGACTGCGTGTATGTGGTCGGGACACAGGAACCACCGAGGTCGACGGAGCAGCCTGCAACGGGCTGGAGGACGGCGACGTTGATGAGTCAGCCGGTGACGAGGATCCAGTCACGGTAGCCTCGGACTCGATTGGCGAAGAAGGCCGACCCACCGGTGAAACCGGCAGAGCAGACGAAGCAGCTGGCGACTCCGGCATCACAGACCGGGCCGATGGCGAGCTCGGCATAGTGGGCCGTGGCGCGGCCGGTGTCGCGGGCCGATCCGCTGATGAAGGCGACGTGAGGACCCGAGCCGCGGGCGAAGACGGCGTGACAGGCCGAGCCGCAGGCGAAGACGGCGTGACGGGCCGAGCCGCGGGCGACTCAGCGGCCGCTGGCGAAACGGACCGAGCAGTGCAGATGCTCGGCGCGACGGGCTCGTCGGGTGACCATGCATGGGCACGCGAATCGATGCCATGCAACATAGGGCGATCGACGTGCCCACCAGAAGACGACGATGATGATGGTGAATCCTCCAACAGCTCTAAACGAGCTCCACGTCCGGTTCCTGCACCATGGTTAGGTAACAGCAAAGGAGAGTATGCAACATCATCAAATTGGTCAGAAGCAACAGAGGATGAATGCAGGGATGGTGGTTCGACAGTGGACACAGGAAGGTTGGCAAAGGGAAAAACATGCTCATCAAACACGACGTCCCGAGATATATAGACACGATTAGTGGGAACACGAAGACATTTGTAACCTTTATGAAGAGAGCTATAGCCAAGAAAAACACACTTCTTAGAACGAAACTCAAGCTTGCGCTTGTTATATGGACGAAGATGCGGCCAGCAAGCACACCCAAATACCTTGAGAAAGGTATAATCAGGTTGTTCATTAAGGAGAACCTCAATGGGAGTCTTCATGTTTAAAACACGAGTAGGAGTACGGTTGATGAGAAAGCATGCAGTGGTGAAAGCATCACTCCAAAACCGAAACGGAACAGATGCATGGGCCAAAAGCTTCAACAATATGACGATGCTTACGTTCGACTGAACCATTCTGCTGATGTGTATGTGGACATGCTAAACGATGAGCTATCCCAAGCGACTGAAAGAAAGAGTTGAGGTTGCGATACTCGCCCCCCCCCCCAGTCTGACTGGACATGAACAATTTTGTGCTTGAGAAGACGTTCAACATGTTTTTGAAACTGAACAAAAATATCAAACACGTCAGATTTGCGTTTAATAAGGTAAAGCCAGGTAAAGCGACTATAAGCATCAACGAAACTGATATAGTAATTATGACCACTGACAGAAGTCTGAGCAGGACCCCATACATCTGAAAACACAAGTTCTAAAGGATGTTTCACCTCACGACTGGACTCCGAAAAAGGAAGTTGATGACTCTTCCCCTGCTGACAAGCATCACACACTGCTACATCTTTATGACTAGACAAACTAGGAAGCTCATGACGACGCAAAATATGACGGACAATAGGTGTGGCCGGGTGACCAAGACGAGCATGCCACTGTGACGGAGAGACCCGAACTCCACTGAAAACACGAGCGACACCAGGATGCTCCAGACGGTAGAGGCCCTGGCACAACCGCCCACTAAGAAGAATGTCCCTCGTGCCCCGATCCTTAATAAAAAGATCAAAAGGGTGAAATTCACAAAGCACATTATTATCACGTGTGAGTTTAGGAACTGAAAGAAGATTACGGGTCACAGATGGAACTCGAAGAACATTGCGAAGCTGAAGACTCCTATTGGCATGTCTAGTGAGAAGAGATGCTTGACCAATATGAGAGATGTGCATACCTGCTCCATTGGCGGTGTGGATCTTGTCGGAGCCATGATAGGGTTCACGAGTGTGAAGCTTCCCCATCTCGCTGGTTAGATGCTCTGTCGCCCCAGAGTCCATGTACCAGTGTGGATCGATGGAGTAGGACTGAGTGTGTCCCTGTTGCTTCTGCGGCGCGGGACGATCAGCCATGGCGACCTGACGGGCATTGTTGCGTGTATCTTTGCCGTCATTGCCAAGACCAAGGAAGCTTCGCTGGAAGCGCTTATGACACTTGGAGGCCCAGTGCCCATCGCGGCCACAAAGCTGACACACACGTGGACCGCCAGCCCCCGGTAAGGTCGCAGTAGGTGGGGGGGCCGAGGCGGGCGACGGTGGCAGCCCCAAGGGAGACCGGGGTGATGAAGAAGAGCGGCCACCCTTGGTGGCGGCGTTGGCCGAGAGGGAGCCAGTGCCCCTGGTGCGGCGAGTCTCGACCCGTTGCTCAGTGAGAAGGAGCCGAGAGAAAACCTCGTGTGCCAGCATGGGTGTCGAGTTACCCCGCTCGTTGATGATCTCGACTAAGGCATCATACTCCTCATCAAGACCATTGACAATAAACGAGTTGAACTCGGAGTCGGTGAGGGGCTGTCCAATGGAGGCCAATGTGTCGGCGAGGCCCTTGACCTTGTTGTAGAACTCAGTGGCAGTGGAGTCAAGCTTCTGACACTCTCCAAGCTGACGACGGAGTGCAGAGACACGAGCCTGGGACTGCGCTGCAAAGGTGCGCTCAAGGATGATCCATGCCTCATGAGACGTCTTCGCAAAGACAACAAGGCCGGCAACTGCCGGCGAGAGCGACCCCTGGATGGAGGAGAGGTTCGCCTGGTCCTGCCCCGTCCAGACGCGATGGGCCGGATTGTAGACCGGACCGTGCACGCTGTCTACCAGCGCGGGTGGGCAGGGAAGCGATCCGTCGACGTAGCCTAGCAGGTAGTGACTCCCCAAGAGCGGGAGAACCTGCGCACGCCAGAAGATGTAGTTGTCGGCGGAGAGCTTGATGGTGATGAGATGACCGAAGTGAAACGGTGGCGGCGAAGACAATCCCATCGAGGAGGCTGCCTGGGGTGCAAACACCATGGAGGCAGCCGGAGGCACCGAAGCCGATGCGGGAGGAGGCGGGACCGCAGCCAGGGCGGGCGCCGCAAAGCTCGCGGCCGGTGCGGACGCCGCAAGGCCCGCGGCCGGGGCGGACGCCGCCAACCCCGCCAGCGAGGCAGTGTGATCCGCTTGCGGCAGGAGCGGCGGGACGACGCCTGCGGAGTCCGCAGCGGACGGCGGCGCCGCGGTGTGGACCACGAGGTCACGCCCAAGCGAGGGCGCCGGCGGCGTGGAGAAGACGGAGCCGATGCTCCTTGTCCCGATCGGAGCCGGAACAGAGACGGCATCGAGCGGGAGGTTGAGCAGAGCCGCAAGAGAGGCCGGGAGGAAGCCCGCAGCAGTGGAACCGGTGGTGGCGGCGCTCGACATGGCGGCGGCGCGATCGGTGGCGCGGCGGCGGCGGTGAAGGCGGCGGCGGCTGCGGCGGCGGTGCGGGTATTAGGGTTTAGAAGTGGAAGCGATCGTAACCTAGCGTGATACCATGTAAAACAATAAGTTTTGGGGAACCAGCACAACCCTCTAGGGGTGGCTTATCTTATTATATATAATGGTTGTGTTACAATATGTACCATATACGTACATAGGTACAGAAGCTATACATAGTCTAACACCGCCGTACGCAGTTCGGGTACAGTACAGACATGGATCTGTCGGCAGGAGCTCACTTTTATTAGCCTTCTGACGAATGAGGAAATAAAGGAGATTAGCGGGGAAGAATGCCCGGAGATAAAGGCTCTGGACGTGCGCCCTTTTACACTGGATTCTCACATGGCTTTGCTCGCCCTTGGCCTTGTGAAAATAAATCCAAGTCATACCGTTGATCATCCGAAGACCAAGCAATCACACGAGCACGACACCGAGATTTCTTAACGAGGTTCACCGATATGGCTACATCCCCGGGGCCTGACTACGGGCGCTCCTCCCCATGACACCGCTACAATACCGCACCCGGTCGCCCTGGACACCGGCACATGTCGCCGGCTTCCCCTGCGTTCCGGTGCTATTATGTTGGCATAGGTTACATCGTGTGTCTACCCCCGCTATATATGAGAGGCCTAGGATACAAGTGTCCTATTATGACACAACTCCACATCCTATGTAAACACAATACAACTCCTAGTACAACTGTAATCTACCGTGTACACAATATTTGACACAACTCTAACAAACTCCACCTTGGCGAATATTCTCCACCACCCTGGATTTGTCCATGCGTCAAACTTCCATGTACATTGGACTTGAGCTTATCCCATGAGTATCGCTGCTACTTCAAAGACTCCATGTGACTCCACCTGCAACTTGTAGTCCCTTCTTTTCTTGACCACTGTCAACACTCGAGCAAAATTAAGTTCCTCTTTACTCTAGTGTATGCTCCCAACTTCCAGAGCTTCGTTCAACACATCATACACTGATCACTGACCTGCGTGAAATTGAACAACTCACGTATTGGGTGTCACACATAAGAGTTATCTGAACTCAATATCACCGCTCCTTTCTTGACTGTCTGTCTGAATTTGGAGAAATTTCACCATTGCTTGTAATCATCCCGAGTCAAATTCACAGTTGTCTCACCACATGTATGACCATCAGAGCCTTGGCCCGTCTCCATGCCCCGTGCGTACCGCACGCCTCACCGCTATTACCGCGTCGAGCCTCCGTGGTCCCGGTCGAGTCTCAAGGGTCGCGAAACCACACCACTCAACCCCCACTGCAGAGTACCACCGATCAACACCGACCGATGACGAGTTTCACGTTTCCATCAGACCACTAGGCTCCAATCCGAATTACGTGTCCCTCGCTTTTCCCGCTGAATAGACTTCGACTCTCTGTGCACTTACGCCGTAGCCCCTCAATCAGCACCGAGTGAAGTCCTCCAGACTCCAGCTCCACCTTCAACATGACTCCATGGTGGTTGTACGTGCCACCCCGCGCCCCGTCGACTTCAAGCTCCGTGTGTCATCACCTTGAATCAACCCCGCGTCATAGTCTTGTCGAAGCCACACAAGCCATCGGGCTGTGCCACGTGTTTCCACGTCTAGAAATTGGTCACCATCGGCATCACGCTCCTATGTCGTCGTCGCCGATCCCATCACCGTCTTCTGTACCAACCGACTCGCGTCGATCCATCAGACTGTCCAGTTCGACCCAGCCGAACTTGTTCGACTGCATGACACGCTCGAGGCTCCCAAATCGTCTTTCAAGAATTTCCATCCATCACATGATAATTCCATCTTAACTGAATTGACTTCCCGCAACGCCTTCAAGCATCTCTGTTGTGCCAACAAAAATTTCATCCGTGTCTGTCATAACCCAAGGTTTTTAGTTCCGATGAACTTCTCCACCTCAAACCCGATGCCCAATAGCATCATGATTCTTTGTATGGTTGACCTTGCGAAAATTAACCGAGCTTCTTTCCACTATGACAAAGTACATAAGCAAACCTAACGTGGTCACCTCCCACTACTAGTAGCAATTCAACCAAAACAATGTTGGTCTTCACGTGGTGTAGCTCCTAGGCTCAACTCTCAATGCTAGCTATTTGCTTTGTCAAATCCCTTGATAGACTTTTTCCTTGCCGATTGATCTGCCTCCGTCCGTGTCACACAAGGACCCGGTCCTTTTCTTTTTTTACAAACAAAACTCGTTTCGCTGCTTTGTTGCGCTTCCTGCGTGCTTCACCGGCCAACTGAACCTGCTCGCGTTGCACGCCTTGCCCTGCCCACCTGCACGGATCGCTACGGCCAGCCCCGCCTGGGCCTGGGCTTGCCTGCCCAATGAGCCACCAAGCGCCAGCGATCTCAGCGCCCGCCTAGAGTACGCTCGCACCATCAATCCGTCGACCGACCGCCGCACGACTCTCCTGACGCCGCTGATTTCGATCGCACCTCGTCGAGACTCTGAACAAACCGCCGCCAGCTTGCACGCATTACGCCCCGCTGCTTCCATCGATTTCTTCGACCGCCGCTTTCGTCCGCTGATACACGATCGTCTCCCATGACGAACTAAATCAACGAACCAACTCGGCTCAACACAACAGCCTCTTCGTAACCTTACTCATGATACCATTTGTTAAAATAAATCCAAGGTATACCGTTGATCATCCGAGGACCGAGCAATCACACGAGCACGACACCGAGATTTGTTAACGAGGTTCACCGATATGGCTACATCCCCTGGGCCTGACTACGGGCGCTCCTCCCCATCACCGCTACAATACCGCACCCGGTCGCCCTGGACACCGGCACATGTCGCCGGCTTCCCCTGCGTTCCGGTGCTATTATGTTGGCATAGGTTACATTGTCTGTCTACCCCCGCTATATATGAGAGGCCTAGGATACAAGTGTCCTATTAGGACACAACTCCACATCCTATGTAAACACAATACAACTCTTAATACAACTGTAACCTACCGTGTACACAATATTCGACACAACTCTAACAGGCCTCATCCAACCTAATCTTTTGTTCTGTTTGGCCTTGCTTGCTCCAGGGTGCACCCATATCCCCCCCCCCCCCCCCCCCCCCCCTCCTACAGCCCTACTCTGAAGCTGTAGCATGCTGCAGATTTCTCATCATCATATCGTACGATAAAAGCTCACAGGGCAGCACACTAGGTTCGGTACCCGCCTGCCTGTTGCCAGCAACCGGCAGAATATCAGAGCCCGGACCTCAACTCAAGTGAAGCCTCAACTCTGAACTGAAGCCTCGAAAGTGGCCGACGCATGGATCCTGTGGCACCGGTCTTCATTTCCCTGTGCCAAACCCCAGCCGGTCAAAAAACACAGCTCCGAGCCTCAGGTCGAACCGTGCTGACGGCGCCGCTCCCTTGATCTGCTCCTTCAATTATAGTCCGTGGACGGGCAGAGGAGTAACGGCAGGGTTTTCACCGGCTTGGTCAGTTTCATCCGAGAGGCGAGAGCCCTGAGAGCAGCTGAAAATTTTCCCCGCCGCTCCTGGCTGAATCCACCGCCCGGCGTCGGCTGGTGCAATGGGGGAACCAAAGCAGAAACTGAGTTAGGGTGTAGATGAGCATGTGAACGACGTACAACTGGTGAACTGGGTGCCGCATCTGTCGGAGATCTGATGACATGAGCTAGGAGTTTGAGTTTGACAGCTGGGTGTCCTAGACTGAAGCCCAGGATGAAGCGTCATCGACATAGGCAGGCCAGGCGTGTCTCCGAATTGTCCCTCGTTTCGAGCACATCTGACGTATGTATGCTACAGTACCAATGATCGGTTATGGGGATCAGGGAGGGCCATCAATCATCATGCTAAGTAGGAGTACTTACTAGTGGCTCCACGCGTTCAATCATTCTGCATCTCTGCTGCACCAATCACGATCGGCCGCGGGGTAAGGGCTCTCTCCTCGCATCCTGAGAGCACTGCCTCTGGATTTATAAGTACCATTAGATCAAGCACGGAGGTCATGAAATAACCAAGCATCGATCAAGCGCCTGCGATTTAGCATAGGGCCATATGCTTCAGTTAGTACCATTGTCTAAGGCTTAACCCTTTTTTTCTCTCTCTCAAACACACATCAAAATGCCTGTCGTTTGTATATATTCACTAAAATGGCGTAATCTGAGGTTAAACCTATACATTTTCTTTGTTCCATGGAAGAGAATTGAGATGGCAGGCAATAGAATCATTGATATCATACATATAGATGCTCATCATTACTACTCGTGACAACAACTAACAATGTTCTGTGATTTCAGTCTCATGAATGTTAAGAGGAAATAAACAGGTAGCACCGACTACTATTCCTCATTATCACCAAAAGAAGCTTGTCTACGAAAACTATTTACATGCATCAAACTGTACAACTGTGTTCAAATCAAGCATAATACGCAGGAAATGTTTTGAGATTCTTGCATATGCCATATACGTTAAAGATTAATTCAAGCTACCCTACACAGTGACACACAGATGCCTTTGAGAAAAAAAGAATACAAAGCTACCCTACAAAAATATTCTAAAATGCCTCTGCAGTTGGATTAATATAGCATGTTAGCCTGCTAGCAGCTACGCTATCCATTATTAATGGAAGCAAGCATTTCATCTCTCTGAGCAGAGACATAAGAAAAACAATTACAGAGCCAAGTACAGAGAAAACGTACTTGTCATTACAAATGAAGCCAATAAGTAGACAGCCTGTCTGAGAGTCCCACTTTTGTGTTAATGGTGGCTAAGGCCATCCCATCCAAGCCTGCCATGTCAAATAAGGGCATCGCACCCACATAAACACATATGCCGCAAAGCATATATGAATATATGTGCTCGACAAATTATTCATGTCTCTATCAACTGACGCATTGAACTTTGCAAGACACCAGCTGGTATCAATTTTCAGGGATGCAGCTATAACAGTAGAGCATTTTGGGAACAATACATGCCAGAATTCATCCCAAACTCCAAATGACTCATAAGCCAATCACAGGACAGAATCGCAAAAGCAGAGACAGAAAATGTTAAGGTCAGTTGTCACATGTGATGATGTCCTCGGAGGCTACTAGTTCTGAAGCTGCCCCATTAACAGTTGACATATGTTGTTTGCTTCTGTTTACATCAATCCAGCTCATTCCGGGCTCCTTTTCGACCTTTCTTGATCTCATCAGCCTCCTTATCTCTAAAGCATCTTCCCACCGTCCAACTGTTCTGTACACATTTTCAAGAAGAACGTAGCTCAAGTGGTACTGAGGCTTTAACTCCATCATTTTCTTGGCAACCCTTTCTGCTACATCTGGGTTTGAATGTGTGGAAGAAGCACCAAGGATTGGTGCCCACAAGGACGAATCATCTCTGAAAGGTGACTTGTTTATCAGATCTTCAGCCTCCTCCAGAAGTTCTACTCTGCTGAGAAGATCAACAATGCAATTGTAGTGTTCGATTCCGGGGGCAATGCCATAGTCTTTGCTCATAGATTTGAAGTAGTTCCGTCCTTGCTCAACCATTCCAGTATGATTACACGCAAAAAGAACACCAATGAAACTGACGTAGTCGGGTTTCGCCCCTTCGCTGACCATCCGATTGAACAAATTGATAGCGTCCTCAGCATGGCCATTCTGAGCGAAGCCGCCAATCATGGCATTCCAAGTAATTGTGTTACGGACACTGCTCGCTTCAAAAACTCTATAAGCATAGTCTACAGCGCCACATTTTGCATATAGGTCTACAAGTGCAGACTCAACAACCACATCTCTCCAGCCTCCACTCCTCAGAAACCGGCAATGGATCTCTTTTCCTGGTTCTACAGAAGATAGACCAGCACATGCCCTTAGAATAGTCCCCAAGCTATATGAGTCATCGTATTCCCTATCCATCTGTCGAAACAACACAAGAACCTTCTCGTACTCCGCATTCTGGCAGTAACCTCCAAGCAACGCACACCATGAAACTGCATTCCTAACCTGCATCTTGTCAAACACCTTGCGTGCCTCCAACATCGCCCCACACTTGGCGTACATGTCGAGCGTGCTGCTCTCCACAATCACATTCCCACAAAGACCGCGGGTCAGTATCTGAGCATGTGCCTCACGGCCCTGCCTCGCCCTCTTCAAGTTCCCTAGCGCTGTCATCATCGAACCAAATGTGCAGCCATCCGGCTCAACCCCATTCGTCATGAACATAGTCCGGAACCACCTCACGGCTTCCTCATACCAATGGTTCCGCACAAATGCTGATAACAACGATGTGTAGCATATCCCGTCAGGGGCGCGCATTTCCTCGAACGCCTTCCGTGCGTCACCTGGTGAAGCCGCATGGCCATACATGTCCACCAGCGCACTCAGCACGATGTCGTCGTCGTTGAATCCGCGGACAAGGATGCTCCCGTGGACGCAGGCGCCCGCGTTGCGGTCGTGGAGCACAGCGCAGGCCTTGACGGCGGCGGAGAGTGCGTGGGCGTTGGGTGAGACACCGTCCGCGCCGGCAGCCATGGACCTGAGCGACTGGAGCGCGCGGCGGGGAAGCCCCGCGCGGAGGAACGCGGCGAGGATGGAGGAGTGCGCGACGACGTCGCGCTGAGGGAGGTCGTCGAACGCCCTGAGCGCGTGGGGGAGGTGGCGCGGGAGGCGGACGTAGAAGGCGAGGAGGGCGTTGGCGAGGTAGCGGTCGGCGAGGAGGCCCGCGCGCGCGGCGCGGGCGTGGAGGCAGTACCCGAGACGGGGCGGCGGGTGGCGGAGCAGGACGGCGGCGAGGGAGAGGGGGGACGAGGCGTGCGCGGCCGCGAGGCGCGCCGCGGCGGGTAGGTCCTGGGCGTCGAGGAGGCGGAGCACGTCGCTGTGGGGCGCGGACAAGGTGATCCTCGGCGGTGGCATCGGGACGCGGCGCTCCAGCCGCCGGGGCGTGGCGCGGTGTCCCGGCGTCGTGGTCTTTTCTTTTTCTCGCGGAGGAATGCAGTGCACAAAAGAGACTTGAAATTTCATAGCGGACTTTTCATGGGGCCGACCGATTGAGGCCAAAATTACCAGTAGTACTGTTTTTCTTTACCCTTATATAAGGATGGATTTTTCTAAAGGACTTTTATAACTATCAGATGTTCGGATTTTAGCAATAGACAACAATGATTTTTACTTCACTCTAATTATATACATGCATGCATTAGAATGACTAATTTTTCTTTCACGTGCACTCCTCCCTTTAATTACACGCATATATGCACTAAAAAACAAAAAGTTGATGTCATTCTAGATTCTTTTTTTTCAAATTTCAAAATATTTTGTAGCTCAAACCGTCGTTCCGATTGAAAAGTTGTCTTCATAAAAAAAATCGTCTCGACGAGATTTTCGAAACTCAATCCCATATTGATATATTCTAATGACTTTTTTTTTTGGACCAAAAGTTACTACATCTAGACTATGTAAGTTATCACGTATGTCATACATAAGTTACCATGTGATTTACATAAAAGTTTCGGGGTATGTTTTCGACAAACTTTTATCGCAGGGTCAAAAAGTGACTATGACGCAGTGAGTTATCAGCTTTGTTGTGTATATTACTATGTTGCACAAAAATTATCGGGGTATGTTTTTCAACAATTTTTATTCCCTCGGTCAAAAAATTACCGCGATATTTGTATATGAGTTATCAGCTCTCATGTGCGTGTATTATCATGTTATTTACACATGAATTATTAAGGGGTATTTTAACAACATTTTCCCTGGTCAAAAAGTTACCACGTGTGGATTAAGTAAGTTATCAGCTCAGTTGCATGTATATTATCATGTTAATTACACACAAGTTATTAGGGTATGTTTTCAACAAACTTTTATTCCGAGGTCAAAAGTTACCGTGGTGTTTGTAGTGAGTTAACAACTTTATTGTGTGTATAATACCGTGTTATTTGCACACAAAGTACCGAAAAAAATGTTTTTAACAACCCTCGCCCCTCCCCCCCTCCCCCCGCGGTTCACCTAAGTATGAGGTATGCAGTGCTTCTATAGCCATGATATTCACGCAAATGTTATCGAGGTTATATTTTTCAATAAATTTTCCTCGGGGTCCAAGTTATCATGGTGTTTATACCCAAGTTATCATGTATATGATGCGTTATTATCATGATGTTTATATAAAATTTATCGGGGTACATTTTTGACAATTTTTTTTCTTCAGGTCAAAATTGTCGTGGTGTTTGTACCTAAGTTATCAGGGTTGCCATGCGGAAAATACCGTGTTGTTTACACATAAATTATCGGGGAGATGTTCAATATTCTTTTTACCCCCGGTCGAAGTTACCATGACATTTATATGTAAGTTATCGGGTCCCGGTACACAAATTACCATGCCATTTGCACAGAAGTTACCGGTGTATGTTTCAACCCAAAAAAATCCCTCATGTGAAGTTGCCATGATATTTAAAACGAGACTACATGGGCAAGGTATACAGCCCGTTGGTATATAGGAGACTACAAGACAACTTGGAAAATCTAAAAAAACACAAGAAGAAAAATGTTTTTTTTTTTTGCTCATATGAAAGGGAAAAAAGCTAAGGCAGGGTGAGTTGGTTAGTACACTGCTACTACATTGTAGGAGTTGTGGGTGAAAAATAAATCCTGATCTGTACGTGGGCTGGGCTAAAATTCTGCTGCATGTGGGTTGCACCATGAGAGTAAAGAGACAACCATGCATAAAATTTACACAAGAAAACTGGACTTAACCATGAATGAAAAATGACAGGAAAAAAGAATAAAATAAGAATGGTGAATAAACTGAATAATTAGCTGGTCCATTTTTTGGTTTGTACAAAGAATGCACGTGTGTTTGAGTCAAATAATGTTAAAAGCGTAACTTCACAAAGACAATAGCTGGCCGAGTTGATAACACCATCTTGCCCTCACGCTATCAACCTGGGTTCGATCCCCATGATCGGACATTATTTTTCTATCCTGTTTGTCCGGATCTAATCATAAAATCCTAACGTTTGGAAGTTACAAATTTCGTTTTCTAAAAAAGAAAGGATGAGATTAGCATGAAATGACCTTGTTTTGAAAATATTTCAAGATCTGACTTTTTTACCGGACATTATTTTTCTATCCTGTTTGTTTGGATCTAATCATAAAATCCTAACGTTTGGAAGTTACAAATTTCGTTTTCTAAAAAAGAAAGGATGAGATTAGCATGAAATGACCTCGTTTGGATCAAATAGTACCTGGTATTCCATCGAAATGGCTCGAATCTTGTTGTTTTGGTTGCATTTGTAGCACTAGATGAAACCCTAGCTCTTTGATTTCCTAATTTTTGGGCCATGTTTGTTCCTCTCCATTTATTATAATTTTGGTTCTTGTACCACATATAATCATTGACTTGGATTTGAGATAGAATATTTTTAGTCATGAACTAAAAATAAAAATGTTGTATTTGTGTGTATAGGTGCAAAAAAAATTGAATGTCATGTTGTTTTGGCACATATGTGATGACCGTGTCATTGTTGAAGGCGTGTTTGAGTGAACACATTGCTTTCATTCATGGCGGTGCATCATTGAGTATGTGACATAAGTAGATATATGTTATGTTGGTTGCAATGTATCTATATGGTGAAACTTTAGTAATGTTTCCCCCAATGTATGGATGTAAGAGTCAAGTTGAAATAGATGTGTCATGTTCATATGCATGGATGTTTAATGTTGTTTTGTCATGTGTGTGGTGTTCATGACATATTCAAATCCATGTATATGTTTGGCTCAAAGGCTACATTACACATCCATGTATGTCTTACTAAATTTGTTTGCAAGTATGGATGTTTTCATAGATGCATGTATAAATTTGTTTGCAAGGACCACCTTCCTTGGCATCAAGGTCTGGAGGAATGAAGTTGTTTGCCATTCACCTTGAGGATTCAACAACTTGTCGGTGGAGGCGACCAACCATCATGGGTGTTGTAGCTCCTTTAGAACCACCGTCGCTCGTGCTCAGGATCCCCATCAGAGGCCTTTTCTAGATTAAGGGAGCATACCCCCATCAATGAAAGCAAAAATCTACCGAGGCAAAGTACCAGGAAGCGGAGCCGAGGCTGGCCTTCCCACCTAGTCTCTCTCTCTCACCAAGAGGGTAGACAAGTACGAAAATGTCCACGACAACAGCTCGATCTGGCGTGACCTAGTGCTTATTCAAGCAGGATTCGCCAGATCCATCACTCCTACTTCACTTTCACCACAGAGGAGTAGATAATGACATTGGCGACCACCGCGTGCTGCATGCAAGCAACGGGCAACTGCAATTGGCCGACATAACAACAAACAACCCTAAGGCCAACCTAGACCATAGTCTACTTCTAAATCAATGTTGTACATGGGTAGTCCGACCTCCTCTCCCACCCCATGTCGCCCAAGGAGGGGAGAGGAGTTGAGGAGACTATGGAGACTCTCACCTAAGGGAGGGAGAGGAGAGAGAATGGGAAATTAAAGTCCTCTTTGTCATGAGCTTTGTCTCTACATTCTGTATTGCCTTGGTGCTAGCTTGAATTTGTCTCCCATGTAATCCCCTGGTATAGAATTTGTCTCCACATTCTTATTGCTGCCATGAGTATCTCTTTTCTGTCTTTACACATCTCTGGTACATAATTCTTCAAATTGTTCATCTTCAATATAATCAAAGTCTTGATCATGTTCTCATCATTTCTCACCCTCCTTCATTTTTCTACAACTTTTATCTTGAAGTATATATTGACACATCAACATTTTTTGGATACGAAATGCTAGACTTACGGAAATGCTAGACTTACGGAAGGAGGTTACGAAATCAACCTACTGCCCCCCTCATGATTTCAACCATCCACTTGTTTTCTGCCACATTAGCCCGTAATAAAATTCCATAGCCCCCATCCGGTAAGTATAACATTGTTCTTTCGGACACTTTGGTCATGGGGGAATATTGGCCACACCCACTTTGTTTCTAACCTGCCCATTTCGATCCACTATCTCCATATTTATCTCCAAGACATTAGACATGCCCAGTGTTGATCCAACTTCACATAAAACCATCATATGTTTAGCAGTTTTATAAATAGGTGACTGAATTAGTACATATATATACTCAGAAATTTATAATTCGTAATCTCCGGATTTTTTGAGTTTCAGCTTCCACCTTTTACTCGAATTTTGAGAAAAATATGTAATTCCACAAGAAATCTTAGGGCATGTACAATGATGATATCTTAGGGGTGCCACATAGGATAAATGCTGAGATGAAGGAGAGAGAAATCATAAAAAAAACTTGTCTTCTCTTATTTAAGAGATGATCTCATAGCACAATATGTCTCACCATATTTTTAGAAATAGCTACTAGTTATTAAAGATAAGGCTAAAAGATAACCCATTGTATACATGTCTTTTTTGTCATTTGTAAATTACATGCAAGACTTGAGATAAGACTCTCTTATCAAACATTGTACATGTCCTTAGTGGTTTCAGGACATCACTTGCGCCTCTGTATTTTTAGTGTGTGTTGTAGAAGAAAACACCACACAATGTTATTGTAGGCAATACACTACAACTCCACCTGATTGCTTCACTTACAACCTTACACCTGACCGAATTAACTACTCCATGTTTTTTGACACTACACTAGTGTCTAAAAACGTTTTACATTATGAGACGCTTATTGAATCTGACAAAGCAAACCACCACAATACATCCCCTATTCCTCGTGAGCCTTCTCCTCACACTTCGTGCCACCTTCGCCCGCTTCCTCGCTAGCTGACTCTGCCTCCTCAAGAGCAATAGGCGCTGCCCCCGCAGCGGCCTCATCTCCAGTGTCATCGTCGACGGGGACTACCGCCCACTTGGCCGCCGCTTTCTCGGTCTTCTTTGCCCCTTTCGGCTCAGCAGCCTCACCATCATCAGTGTCGTCGTCGACAGGGACGACAGCCCCCTTGGCGGCCGCTTTCTCAGTCTTCTTCGCCGGGCGGGGCCTTCCTTCCTTGGTTTCCTTTGCTCTATCTTCTGCAGGCTCGACAGCGAGCTTGGCTTCGACTTCCCGTGCTAAGCCCCGCCCCTCATCGGTATCAGCAGCGATCGTGACCTCCTCGTCCATGGAGTCGCCGTTGTCACGCACCTTTGCATAAGGAGCTTGTTCTTCCGCCTCTGTGCAGGGCGTGTCTTGGATGATCTCACGGTTCTTCTCCTCCTTTGAGCGATTGTCATTGTCATGAACAGGTGCTGCCATGACCTGCTGAACATTCGATCGAAAAGTGAGACACAAAAGTGACTAACATCCGGCATCAAACCAACAATCGACCACAAAGTAAGTCAAATAGGTCATGTATATATGCATGGCACCATTAGTTGTATGTTCATTGATTAGTACATATGCAACACAATATCAGAGGCTGATCAAGAAGATGCAGGTAGCTATAAAAACCTGAGCCGCCGCCATCGTGCAGGGCAGCAGGAGGAAAGGCACTGCCACCGTTTCGTGAGCGAGTGGTATATATGATCGCAAAGGCCTGATTCAGAAGAGTAGCTTTAGCTGGATGGATTTCGTATGTGAGGGTCCGGGTGCTTATATAGAGGTGCACGGGCAGTTTGGGCACTGAGCAGCGCATGTTACCAGGACGAACTAGAAGCAGCTAGCAGGCAGTAGATCGATCTCCGCACGCTTGAACCAATAATCACGAGATCCCCTTGGATCGAGTACTTTAGTTGGGATTATATATTTACACATACAGTGTCCCTTTGTATCAATGGCAGCTCACTGAAGATGCGGGGTGATGTCCTGCAGAGAGGCGACATGAGACCGATCGGGCTCTGTGTACGCGCCGGGGGCCTCGTGCCGCGCGGTGTAGAGCCTGTACGGGACAGGCGCCACCAGTCCCCCGTTCTCCCGGATCGCTCGCTCATGTGATGTGATCGACCACACACACGTACACACATCGATACACGGCTACCCAGCCGTGCCATCCCCTTGAAGCACGACGGCCGCACGAGATGCCGCCTCGGCCGGGACGCACGCTTTGGGCCGTGAGCGAATCCGTCGAGCGAGAGGCCGGGGCCACCCTATCAAAATATATGTTCCACGCATAGTAAGGATATATATCACGAAATCACTAGCGCAGGCTGCTGCTTTTACTTCTTGTGTTTTTGTCATATTTATATAATCTCAAATGTCGAGGCACACGTGAACCAACCTGTGGTTGTATGGTTAGAAGCACTGTGGTATCACCAGCCCATCAGGGTTCAAATCCTGGTATTCACATTTATTTCTGGATTTATTTCAGAGTTTCCGACGATGCGCATTCAGTGGGAGGAGACGGTCTTCTCGATGACGAGAGTGCATGCGCGTGTATATAAGTGCTTGTGTCTGTACTGATGTGCCCGGTTACCTTTCTTTCGTCCGTGTAAACATTGCGACGATCTAATAAAGCTTTGCAAGATTGCTAAAAAAAACCTAGTACCCCTAAAAAACACACTAGTTAGTTAGAAAATCCCCTAAGAAGCTAATTGGTTCTGAAAAAAAAGAAATAAAGCTGTGCAATATTGCTAAAAAAACTAGTACCCCTAAAACACACTAGTTAGTTAGAAAATCCCCTAAGAAGCTAATTGGTTCTGGAAAAAAAGAAATAACTAGGTAAGAACATCTCAAAGGGACTCCCCAAAACTGCCCGATATATGTCCAGGTGACAATTCGGACTGAAAATTACGACCCAACGACTCGCCACTCCAACCATCCCCTTTTGTCCCGCTCCCTTGCCCGACCTCTCCTCTTACGTATTAGCCCTCCGCGTCCGCACTGTCATTCATCTCTATCCTAGCCACTACCCACCTTCCTCATAGACATCGTGCCCACACAGGTGTTGGATCGGTAGAGTTCGTGGGGCTGCTGTCCGCGCCATTGTGAACGCGGAGCACCTCACCGGCAAGGACGTTGTGTCCCCCAGCACGCCTGGATGGCGGCAGAGGAAGTCCACGACCTAGACGTGGACATTGTTGTGTTTGCGCCGGCACCATCCTCGACCGCACCCATGCCCGTGGACGACTCCGGCATGACTTCGCAAGGGTGGGGCATCTCGAAGAAAAACTGTCTCAAGTTCGCACCAATCTATTGGATTGGATGAAGAGGATGCGATAAGTGGACTTAGGATCATGCCAAAGATAAGTAGGAGCACGAGGGGGAAGAAGTGGGAGAAAGATAGGATCCTACATGATGGAGCGACGAGCAAAATGTTGGCCATGTTGGCAGAGTTCCTTTCAAACAAAGATGTGATTTTTTTAAAAGGAGGACATCAAGAAGGAGTAGAAGGAGGAGAGATACACACTCTACTTGAAGGTCCAAAGAGGGAGGGGTGAAATTTGACAAGGAGAGGGTGATGGAGAGGATGGAGATGGAGAATATGAAGGCATGATAGAATATGTAGCTTGAGAAAACGAAGGCGATGTAGTCATGTAGAGCATTAAGGGTGAGATTTACATATATAGATAGATAGAGATTCAGTAAGGATTCGAGGATCATGTTGGTTGCACAAGCCCAATGTATGTCGATGCCAAGGAGGGATCATCAATGTGCGCAAAAAGACTATGCATGAATTGTTGAATTTTATTGTCATGGATCATATTGGCTTGTGTAGGACCAGATATCGACAATAAGGGGGGGGAGTGGGGTGGGGGGGTGAGAGCGATTTGAAAATTCCTTTAAAAACAATTTCTTAGAAGAACATCAGAGTACATAGAACACCATCAGAACTGAATAGAGGTAAAACTAAGCAGTACTGGCGATAACTTAGAGCAATAACAAGCCAAAACATATCAGACATAAACATAAGCTCGCTAGATAGAAGTAAACCTATGGGACTGGGTGGCCCCTTGTTGGTTCGGCAGGGGGACGACACGTTGCACAAAGAGCAGATCAGTGCACGACAACGCGACAGAGAGCACACAAGCAATTTACCCAGGTTCAGGCCGCCGCGAGGCGTACGTCCCTACTCCTGCTTTAGTGGATTGATGGTGAGATGAATGTGGTGGTGCGTAGTACACTTGCCCGGCAAGGTTTTGCCTCGGGGCCGCAGCGACTACGCGCGTATGGTGGCTTGGGTTTGTCAACTTTCCAACCCCCTAACCCCCTCCTACAAGTGCCATGGGCCTCCTTTTATAGATTAAGGGGTCACCACAGTGACAAAGTGGTCATTATCCACTGATATGATAGCGAACAGTGCTATCATACCTAAATCTGTGGGCTGATAGGATGCATTAAATGCGCCGCTTAGTGTCACATCACTGGTCGCCCGACAAGGCCTGCCGGGCTATCTCGCCAGCTCCGCACCTGCTCTCTTGACACGTCGTAGGACGGGTGTTATCTGTGGATTTCTTCTATAGGAAATGGCTGCCATGTGGTGAACGACTGCCACTTAATCCATCTTGCGGCTTGACACCGCACTGATTGACAACGTCAGTCGTTGTTGAGTGGTTGGTGGAGTGGTTCTTCCCCCGCGAGCTCCAGCAGGCTCTGCCGGGGAGCCTTGGTTGCTTGCTTCTGGTGGTGGCCTTGCCCCTTGCCGGGCTCGCCTGCCCAGCAAGGGAGGCCCTTCTCTTGCTGGCATCTTGCTTCTTAGGCTCGGTCTTGGTCCTTCTGAGCTGCATGTTGGTTCTTCAAATCTCTTGGGTTGGTGCTTCAATCTTGATTTTGTGCCTGTGCACAGTTGGTCAACAGACCCAGGGTTTGTTGCACCGATAGAAGCCTCCGGGCCTGCCCCGAACGCGCTGCTGAGTCTCATCGGGGTAGGGCCTAATAAGTGCACATGCAAGGTTGCTGAAGGGGTTGTCCCCTTGAGTTTTCCGTTGCTGCTTCATTAGCCTTGATTCCAGGCCAGTTTCCAGTTTTCCCGTGTGCGGCGTAAAGCCAATAGTGGTGGGGCCGCTCCAGTGATGGCCCGTGAATGACTTTAACGCACGGGGTAGAAACTGCCAATTTACTCTTCCCACAGCGCGCCCTTATCCTTAGCCACGTATGCGGCATGAATCGTGCGGGGTAGGTAACGGAAGCGCGTGGCGCAGGAGAGTACCTTGGAAAGGGCCCGCCTACCTCGAATTGGCAAAGGAGGGCGGTGGTCACCCGTTGATGGAGCAGCCGCCCTTCTCCGCCCGATCTATAAAAGGGGGAGGCGGAGGAGGGCAGCGTCATCCATTTCTGTGTTCTCCTTCTTCTTCTCTTGTTCTGCTTCTGCTGGTCATGTTTGAGAAGGAAGCCTGGGGCCAGCCCCCGGGCTCTGGCTCGGGGCATTCATTGCCTCATGACAGTGCTGACGCTCGAGGAGTGAGCCTGGTCCTTGGAGTGGCGAATCTTTTGATCTCTTCGATGCTTGACCAGGAGGCGGGGCTGGAGATCATTGGTAATCCCAGCATCGCCCCTCCCGGAGGTCTTGGAGCTGTTGTCGATGAGAGGCGCACCTTCCTGCCTGCCGAGGTGATGGTAGCGCTCCATGCCCGTTGTGGGTGATGCTGCTACCGTCTCTGCCCCTTCCCCTTTTTCTTCCCCTCTTCTTTTCGTTTGGGGAGGGGTGACAGGCCTTGCTCGTCACCTTGCGCAGCTCCTGAGCACACGCCTCCTGCAGCCCGCGACAAACGACCACTCCGCCGACCCCTTCATTGCCGCCCCTCCTACGCCCTCCTTTTACTCTTCTTTCCCTCTTGTCCAGATATCCTAGGGAGGAGGAGCAGAGAAAGGAAAAGAGGGGTTATAGGAGGCTTATCTTTTTTCAACCTTAAATTAGCCGGCAATTGCCAAATTTTAACTCCAATAATGTAATCTCTCGAGTCCATCTTAGTGTTCTGTAATGCCTGTACTTGTATCCGCATGTCAATGAAAGAGATAAACCTTGCCGGGAACCCGTGCATGTGTATATCCATGCAGAGGTGGAGTGCCTCTTTATTGTAATTAAACGAGTTTTCCCCAGCAAGATATCCTACTGGCAGCCCTTTTCGTCTGCCGGAGAGCTCTGTCTGCCGGGGAACAAACTGAGTGCCAGCCCCCCGCCCACTCCTTTTTTACCAAGGGCCACTGCGACCATCCAGGCCGAAGCAGCATTCGAGCCAAGGATGGGAGCACCCTAGTTCCAAGAGAGCAACAAGGTTTCTTTATGCACAAGTTATAGCTGTGACGCCCTCGATTCAATCGTACACTAATCATACACGCAAATGTGTACGATCAAGATCAAGGACTCACGGGAAGATATCACAACACAACTCTAGACACAAATTAAAATAATACAAGCTTTATATTACAAGCCAGGGGCCTCGAGGGCTCGAATACACAAGAGTTAGCGGAAGCAACAATATCTGAGTACAGACATAAGTTAGACAAGCATGCCTTAATAAGGCCAGCACAAAGCATTTACGATCGAAAAGGCAAGGCCTCCTGCCTGGGAGTCTCCTAACTACTCCTGGCCGATGGCGGTCTTCACGTAGTAGTAGGCATCAACGGTGGCATCTGGTTCCTGGGCTCCAACATATGGTTGCATCAACCAGAAAGAATAAAGGGGGAAAAAGGAGCAAAGCAACTATGAGTACTCATCCAAAGTAATCGCAAGAAAGGATCTGTTGGAAATATGCCCTAGAGGCAATAATAAATTGATTATTATTATATTTCCTTGTTCATGATAATCGTTTATTATCCATGCTAGAATTGTATTGATAGGAAACTCAGATACATGTGTGGATACATAGACAACACCATGTCCCTAGTAAGCCTCTAGTTGACTAGCTCGTTAATCAATAGATGGTTACGGTTTCCTGACCATGGACATTGGATGTCGTTGATAATGGGATCACATCATTAGGAGAATGATGTGATGGACAAGACCCAATCCTAAGCCTAGCACAAGATCATGTAGTTCGTATGCTAAAGCTTTTCTAATGTCAAGTATCATTTCCTTAGACCATGAGATTGTGCAACTCCCGGATACCGTAGGAGTGCTTTGGGTGTGCCAAACGTCACAACGTAACTGGGTGGCTATAAAGGTACACTACGGGTATCTCTGAAAGTGTCTGTTGGGTTGGCACGAATCGAGATTGGGATTTTGTCACTCCGTGTAAACGGAGAGGTATCTCTGGGCCCACTCGGTAGGACATCATCATAATGTGCACAATGTGACCAAGGGGTTGATCACGGGATGATGTGTTACGGAACGAGTAAAGAGACTTGCCGGTAACGAGATTGAACAAGGTATCGGTATACCGACGATCGAATCTCGGGCAAGTACCATACCGCTAGACAAAGGGAATTGTATACGGGATTGATTGAGTCCTTGACATCGTGGTTCATCCGATGAGATCATCGTGGAACATGTGGGAGCCAACATGGGTATCCAGATCCCGCTGTTGGTTATTGACCGGAGAACATCTCGGTCATGTCTGCATGTCTCCCGAACCCGTAGGGTCTACACACTTAAGGTTCGATGACGCTAGGGTTATAAAGGAAGCTTGTATGTGGTTACCGAATGTTGTTCGGAGTCCCGGATGAGATCCCGGACGTCACGAGGAGTTCCGGAATGGTCCGGAGGTAAAGATTTATATATAGGAAGTCCTGTTTCGGCCATCGGGACAAGTTTCGGGGTCATCGGTATTGTACCGGGACCACCGGAAGGGTCCCGGGGGCCCACCGGGTGGGGCCACCTGCCCCGGGGGGCCACATGGGCTGTAGGGGGTGCGCCTTGGCCTACATGGGCCAAGGGCACCAGCCCCTAGAGGCCCATGCGCCAAGATATAGGAAAAAGGGGAGAGTCCTAAAGGGGGAAGGCACCTCCGAGGTGCCTTGGGGAGGATGGACTCCTCCCCCCCTCTTAGCCGCACCCCTTCCTTGGAGGAAGGGGCAAGGCTGCGCCTCCCCCCTCTCCCCTGCCCCTATATATAGTGGAGGGGAGGGAGGGCATCCATACCTGAGCCCTTGGCGCCTCCCTCCCTCCCGTGACACCTCCTCCTCTCCCGTAGGTGCTTGGCGAAGCCCTGCAGGATTGCCACGCTCCTCCATCACCACCACGCCGTTGTGCTGCTGCTGGATGGAGTCTTCCTCAACCTCTCCCTCTCTCCTTGCTGGATCAAGGCGTGGGAGACATCGTCGAGCTGTACGTGTGTTGAACGCGGAGGTGCCGTCCGTTCGGCACTAGGATCATCGGTGATCTGAATCACGACGAGTACGACTCCATCAACCCCGTTCACTTGAACGCTTCCGCTTAGCGATCTACAAGGGTATGTAGATGCACTCTCCTTTCTACTCGTTGCTGGTCTCTCCATAGATAGATCTTGGTGATACGTAGGAAAATTTTTGAATTTCTGCTACGTTCCCCAACAGTGGCATCATGAGCTAGGTCTATTGCGTAGATTCTTTGCACGAGTAGAACACAAAGTAGTTGTGGGCGTCGATATTGTTCAATATGCTTGCCGTTACTAGTCTTATCTTGATTCGGCGGCATCGTGGGATGAAGCGGCCCGGACCAACCTTACACGTACGCTTACGTGAGACCGGTTCCACCGACAAACATGCACTAGTTGCATAAGGTGGCTGGCGGGTGTCTGTCTCTCCCACTTTAGTCGGATCGGATTCGATGAAAAGGGTCCTTATGAAGGGTAAATAGCAATTGGCATATCACGTTGTGGTTCATGCGTAGGTAAGAAACGTTCTTGCTAGAAACCCATAGCAGCCACGTAAAACATGCAAACAACAATTAGAGGACGTCTAACTTGTTTTTGCAGGGTATGCTATGTGATGTGATATGGCCAAAAGGATGTGATGAATGATATATGTGATGTATGAGATTGATCATGTTCTTGTAATAGGAATCACGACTTGCATGTCGATGAGTATGACAACCGGCAGGAGCCATAGGAGTTGTCTTTATTTATTTGTGACCTGCGTGTCAACTTAAACGTCATGTAATTACTTTACTTTATTGCTAACCGTTAGCCATAGTAGTAGAAGTAATAGTTGGCGAGGCAACTTCATGAAGACACGATGATGGAGATCATGATGATGGAGATCATGGTGTCATGCCGGTGACGATGATGATCATGGAGCCCCGAAGATGGAGATCAAAAGGAGCAAAGTGATGATGGCCATATCATGTCACTATTTGATTGCATGTGATGTTTATCATGTTTATACATCTTATTTGCTTAGAACGACGGTAGTAAATAAGATGATCCCTTACAACAATTTCAAGAAGTGTTCTCCCCTAACTGTGCACCGTTGCGACAGTTCGCTGTTTCAAAACATCACGTGATGATCGGGTGTTTTATTCAGACGTTCAAATACAACGGGTGTTGACGAGCCTAGCATGTACAGACATGGCCTCGGAACACATGCAAAACACTTAGGGTTAACTTGACGAGCCTAGCATGTACAGACATGGCCTCGGAACACGGAGACCGAAAGGTCGAACATGAGTCGTATAGAAGATACGATCAACATGAAGATGTTCACCGATGATGACTAGTCCGTCTCACGTGATGATCGGACACGGCCTAGTTTGACTCGGATCATGTAATCACTTAGATGACTAGAGGGATGTCTATCTGAGTGGGAGTTCATAAGATGAACTTAATTATCCTGAACATAGTCAAAAGGTTTTTGCAAATTATGTCGTAGCTCACGCTATAGTTCTACTGTTTAGATATGTTCCTAGAGAAAATATAGTTGAAAGTTGATAGTAGCGATTATGCGGACAGTAGAAAGCTTATGTCCTTAATGCACCGCTCAGTGTGCTGAACCCCAAACGTCGTCTGTGGATGTTGCGAACATCGGACATACACGTTTTGATAACTACGTGATAGTTCAGTTAAACGGTTTAGAGTTGAGGCACCAAAGACGTTTTTGAAACATCGCGAAACATATGAGATGTTTTGAGGGCTGAAATTGGGATTTCAGGCTCGTGCCCATGTCAAGAGGTATAAGACCTCCGATGACTTTCTTAACCTGCAAACTAAGGAGAAAAGCTCAATTGTTGAGCTTGTGCTCAGATTGTCTGAGTACAACAATCATTTGAATCGAGTGGGAGTTGATCTTCCAGATAAGACAGTGATGGTTCTCCAAAGTCATTGCCACCAAGCTGTTAGAGCTTCGTGATGAACTATAACATATCAGGGATAGATATGATGATCCTTGAGGTATTCGCGATGTTTGACACCGCGAAAGTAGAAATCAAGAAGGAGCATCAATTGTTGATGGTTGGTGAAACCACTAGTTTCAAGAAGGGCAAGGGCAAGAAGGGATACTTCATGAAACGGCAAATCAGCTGCTGCTCTAGTGAAGAAACCCAAGGTAAAACCCAAACCCGAGACTAAGTGCTTCTGTAATAAGGGGAACAACCACTAGAGCAGAATTACCCTAGATACTTGGTAGATAAGAAGGCTGGCAAGGTCGATAGAAGTATATTGGATATACATTGTGTTAATGTGTACTTTGCTAGTACTCCTAGTAGCACCAGGGTATTAGATACCGGTTCGGTTGCTAAGTGTTAGTAACTCGAAACAAAAGGCTACGGAATAAACGGAGACTAGCTAAAGGTGAGCTGACGATATGTGTTGGAAGTTTTTCCAAGCTTGATATGATCAAGCATCGCACGCTCCCTCTACCAAAGAGATTGGTGTTAAACCTAAATAATTGTTATTTGGTGTTTGCGTTGAGCATAGACATGATTGGATTACGTCTATCGCAATACGGTTATTCATTTAAGGAGAATAATGGTTACTCTGTTTATTTGAATAATACCTTCAATGGTCTTACACCTAAAATGAATGGTTTATTAAATCTCGATCGTAGTGATACACATGTTCATGCCAAAAGATAGTAATGATAGTACCACCTACTTGTGGCACTGCCACGTAAGTCATATCGGTATAAAACGCATGAAGAAGCTCCATATTGATGGATCTTTGGGCTCACTCGTTTTTGAAAAGTTTGAGACATGCGAACCATGTCTATTGGTGTATATGCATGAAGAAACTCCATGCAAATGGACTGTTTTGACTCACTTGATTTTGAATCACTTGGGACATGCAAATCATACCACATGGGCAAGATGACTGAAAAGCCTCGTTTTCAGTAAGATGGAACAAGATAGCAACTTGTTGGAAGTAACACATTTTGATGTGTGCAGTCCAATGAGTGCTGAGGCATGCAGTGAATATCGTTATGTTCTTACTTCACAGATGATTCGAGTAGATGTTGAGTATATTTACTTGATGAATCACGAGTCTGAATTATTGAAAGGTTCAAGTAATTTCAGTGTGAAGTTGAAAGATCATTGTGACAAGAGGATAAAATGTCTATGATATGATCATAGAGATGAATATCTGAATTACGAGTTTGGCACAGAATTAAGACATTGTGGAAATTGTTTCACAACTAATACAGCCTGGAACACCATAGTGTGATGGTGTGTCCGAACATCATAGTTGCACCCTATTGGATATGGTGCATACCATGATGTCTCTTATCGAATTACCACTATCGTTCATGGGTTAGGCATTAGAGACAACCACATTCACTTTAAATAGGGCACCACGTAATTCCGATGAGATGACACCGTATGAACTATGGTTTAGGGAAACCTAAGCTGTCATTTCTTGAAAGTTTGGGGCTGCGACGCTTATGTGAAAAGGTTTCAGGTTGATAAGCTCGAACCCAAAGCGGATAAAATGCATCTTCATAGGACACCCAAAACAGTTGGGTATACCTCCTAATTCAGATCCGAAAGCAATAGGGATTGTTTCTTGAATCGGGTCCTTTCTCGAGGAAAGGTTTCTCTCGAAAGAATTGAGTGGGAGGATGGTGGAGACTTGATGAGGTTATTGAACCGTCACTTCAACAAGTGTGTAGCAGGGCACAGGAAGTTGTTCCTGTGGCACGTACACCAACTGAAGTGGAAGCTTATGATAGTGATCATGAAACTTCGGATCGAGTCACTACCAAACCTCGTGGGATGACAAGGATGCGTACTACTTCAGAGTGGTACGTAATCCTGTCTTGGAAGTCATGTTGCTAGACAACAATGAACCTACGAGCTATGGAGAAGCGATGGTGGGCCCGGATTCCGATAAATGGCTCAAGGCCATAAAACCCGAGAGAGGATCCATGTATGAAAACAAAGTGTAGACTTTGGAAGAACTACTTGATGGTCGTAAGGCTGTTAGGTACATATGGATTTTGAAAGGAAGACAGACAATGATGGTAAGTGTCACCATTGAGAAAGCTCGACTTGTCGTTAAGATGTTTTTCGACAAGTTCAAGGAGTTGACTACGATGAGACTTTCTCACTCGTAGCGATGCTAAGAGTCTGTTGGAATTATATTAGCAATTACTGCATTATTTATGAAATCTTGCAGATAGGATGTCAAAACATTGTTTCCTCGACGATTCTTGAGGAAAGGTTGTATGTGATACAACCGGAAGGTTTTGTCTATCCTGAAATATGCTAATAAGTATGCAAAGCTCCAGCAATCCTTCTGAGGACTGGAGTGAGCATCTCGGAGTTGGAATGTATGCTTTGATGATGATCAAAGATTTTGGGTGTATACAAAGTTTATGAGAAACTTGTATTTCCAAAGAAGTGAGTGGGAGCACTATAGAATTTCTGATGAGTATATGTTGTTGACATATTAATGATCAGAAATGACGTAGAATTTCTGGAAAGCATATAGGGTTATTTGGAAAGTGTTTTCAATGGAAAACCTGGATTAAGCTACTTGAACATTGAGCATCAAGATCTATAAGGATAGATCAAAACGCTTAATAGTACTTTCAAATGAGCACATGCCTTGACGTGATCTTGAAGGTGTTCAAGATGGATCAGTCAAAGAAGGAGTTCTTGCCTGAGTTGTAAGGTATGAAGTTAAGACTTAAAGCTCGACCATGGCAGAATAGAGAGAAAGGAACGAAGGTCGTCCCCTATGCTTAAGACATAGGCTCTACAGTATGCTATGCTGTGTACCGCACCTGAAGTGTGCTTTACCATGAGTCAGTCAAGGGGTACAAGAGTGATCCAAGAATGGATCACAGGACAGCGGTCAAAGTTATCCTTAGTAACTAGTGGACTAAGGAATTTTCTCAATTATGGAGGTGGTAAAAGAGTTCGTCGTAAAGGGTTACGTCGATGCAAGCTTAACACCTATCCGGATAGCTCTGAGTAGAGATACCGGATACGTATAATGGAGCAACAATTTAGAATAGCTCCAAGTAGAACAGTTATTTGGAATAGCTCCAAATAGAACGTGGTAGCTGCATCTAGGAGATGACATAGAGATTTGTAAAGCACACACGGATCTGAAAGGTTCAGACCCGTTGACTATAACCTCTCTCACAAGCATAACATGATCAAACCCAGAACTCATCGAGTGTTAATCACATGGTAAATGTGAACTAGATTATTGACTCTAGTAAACTCTTTGGGTGTTAGTCACATGGGGATGTGACCTTGAGTGTTAATCACATATCGATGTGAACTAGATTATTGACTCTAGTGCAAGTGGGAGACTGTTGGAAATATGCCCTAGAGGCAATAATAAATTGATTATTATTATATTTCCTTGTTCATGATAATCGTTTATTATCCATGCTAGAATTGTATTGATAGGAAACTCAGATACATGTGTGGATACATAGACAACACCATGTCCCTAGTAAGCCTCTAGTTGACTAGCTCGTTAATCAATAGATGGTTACGGTTTCCTGACCATGGACATTGGATGTCGTTGATAACGGGATCACATCATTAGGAGAATGATGTGATGGACAAGACCCAATCCTAAGCCTAGCACAAGATCATGTAGTTCGTATGCTAAAGCTTTTCTAATGTCAAGTATCATTTCCTTAGACCATGAGATTGTGCAACTCCCGGATACCGTAGGAGTGCTTTGGGTGTGCCAAACGTCACAACGTAACTGGGTGGCTATAAAGGTACACTACGGGTATCTCTGAAAGTGTCTGTTGGGTTGGCACGAATCGAGATTGGGATTTTGTCACTCCGTGTAAACGGAGAGGTATCTCTGGGCCCACTCGGTAGGACATCATCATAATGTGCACAATGTGACCAAGGGGTTGATCACGGGATGATGTGTTACGGAACGAGTAAAGAGACTTGCCGGTAACGAGATTGAACAAGGTATCGGTATACCGACGATCGAATCTCGGGCAAGTACCATACCGCTAGACAAAGGGAATTGTATACGGGATTGATTGAGTCCTTGACATCGTGGTTCATCCGATGAGATCATCGTGGAACATGTGGGAGCCAACATGGGTATCCAGATCCCGCTGTTGGTTATTGACCGGAGAACATCTCGGTCATGTCTGCATGTCTCCCGAACCCGTAGGGTCTACACACTTAAGGTTCGATGACGCTAGGGTTATAAAGGAAGCTTGTATGTGGTTACCGAATGTTGTTCGGAGTCCCGGATGAGATCCCGGACGTCACGAGGAGTTCCGGAATGGTCCGGAGGTAAAGATTTATATATAGGAAGTCCTGTTTCGGCCATCGGGACAAGTTTCGGGGTCATCGGTATTGTACCGGGACCACCGGAAGGGTCCCGGGGGCCCACCGGGTGAGGCCACCTGCCCCGGGGGGGCCACATGGGCTGTAGGGGGTGCGCCTTGGCCTACATGGGCCAAGGGCACCAGCCCCTAGAGGCCCATGCGCCAAGATATAGGAAAAAGGGGAGAGTCCTAAAGGGGGAAGGCACCTCCGAGGTGCCTTGGGGAGGATGGACTCCTCCCCCCCTCTTAGCCGCACCCCTTCCTTGGAGGAAGGGGCAAGGCTGCGCCTCCCCCCTCTCCCCTACCCCTATATATAGTGGAGGGGAGGGAGGGCATCCATACCTGAGCCCTTGGCGCCTCCCTCCCTCCCGTGACACCTCCTCCTCTCCCGTAGGTGCTTGGCGAAGCCCTGCAGGATTGCCACGCTCCTCCATCACCACCACGCCGTTGTGCTGCTGCTGGATGGAGTCTTCCTCAACCTCTCCCTCTCTCCTTGCTGGATCAAGGCGTGGGAGACATCGTCGAGCTGTACGTGTGTTGAACGCGGAGGTGCCGTCCGTTCGGCACTAGGATCATCGGTGATCTGAATCACGACGAGTACGACTCCATCAACCCCGTTCACTTGAACGCTTCCGCTTAGCGATCTACAAGGGTATGTAGATGCACTCTCTTTCTACTCGTTGCTGGTCTCTCCATAGATAGATCTTGGTGATTCGTAGGAAATTTTTTGAATTTCTGCTACGTTCCCCAACAGGATCTACACTACATATGCATCGGTATCAAAGAAAAGGGTTGTATCTGTGGACTGAACTGCAGAATGCCAGAAGAGAAGGGGGAAAGCCTAGCCTATCGAAGACTAGCATCTTTTGGAAACCACCATCTTGCAGCAATAGGAGGGAGTAGAGTAGCATAAAGTAAAGTAGTAGTAGTGTTATCAACCTCGGCGAGAGATCCTTTCTCGACTCCATGTGAGAAAGCAATCCCAGAGCCATACTATCTAGTTCTCATCTCCATTTCTCATATCCATTTCTCATCTCGGGTATCCAGTTCTAGTTGTATCGATCGGGATACAACTCGAAGTGTTCGTTACCATAGGACAGGCTATCGATAGATGTTTTCTTCCCTGCAGGGGTGCACCAACTTACCCACCACACTCGATTAACTCCGGCCAGACACACTTTCCTGGGTCATGCACGACCTCGGCCAAACAGTACGCCGCAACCCGACCTATGCTTAATAGAGAGGCCAGCACGCCGGACTAAACCTATGCCCCCAGGGGTCATGGGCCATCTCCCCGGGAACTCCTGCACGTTGCGAGGGCGACCGGTGAGCAGACCTAGCTACCTCTTCAACAAGGCAGGTGCTTACGCAGTCCAACCCGGCGCGCGCCGCTCAATCGCTGACGTCTATTAAGCTTCGGCTGATGCATACGACGCATAACGCCCATACTATGCCCACGTGATGGTTAGTTCTATCAGGCCAGAGGCCCCTTGGATTAAATATTCAAATTGTAGTGGATTAGGAACGCGCGGTAACAAGCAGAGACTCACGAAAGATGTGACCCCGTTGCCCCGTCTCTAGGACTTGCGGCAAGGGCTAGGAATGCCCGGCCATGCCTTGTAATTATCTCGCGGGCACCCTCCAGGTCAACCTGTCTCCACATCACTCGCAATTAAGCTCGCGCGGGTACCCCTCAGGGCCGACCCGTCTTTAGTAACATGGTTCAGTGTAAAGTCATAGTAACCATAGTAACTGTGTGTCCAAACATCAAGGGGAAAACCCGAGGAATCACCCCCGGTGAATTCCACTCGATGTAATCATCAAGGTGAATGTAAGAGGAATCACCCCCAAGGTTCACACTTGAGGGGTTGCACGACAGACTCGTATCGGAAGTGGTTAAGGAGGAAATCACCCTCGATGACCATGACCGAATAGCTACACTACAGGCTAAACATCACAAGTGCTGAAGAGGTCTCACCCTCGGCACTCGATAGTAACCCAGTAATGTCGAGCAACTAAGGGGAAAGTGATGCGCGGTGCCGGGGCCTGGTCTTCGATCCCATTGATCAGGTCTTCGATGATGAAGCAGGGGCAACAAGGACAAGGTGGGGGTCACTGATGGATCAGTAACCAACCTATACTAAGCAGTTTATGATAAGGAGGTAAGGTACAATAGCGGATACAAAAGTAGGCTATGCATCAGAATAGGAGCAATCAATTACAGTAGCAAAATCTAATGCAAGCATGAGAGAATGGAATGGGTGATATCGGGATGATCAAAGTGGGGGCTTGCCTAGTTGCTCTGGAAAGGAGGGGTTGTCATCGACGTAGATGATCACAGGGGCATCATCAGTCTCAGGGTCTACCAAAGAGAAGAGGTGGAAGAAACAGTAAATATAAAGCAAACATAGCATCACAAAGCATAACGTGGCAATATGCTATGCCGGGTGTGACCTAACGTATGGCTACACGATAAAGGTAAAGGGGGAATTCAACCGAGAATGATTTCCCGGTTCCGGACCTGTGTCATACAGATGACTAGAGAGGGAATATTCCATGTTCAGCATGCTAGGGGCATGTGACAGATGAACGGACCGTGTATTCGGATTCTTTGGATTTTTCTGAGCAACTTTCATGTAGAAAACATTTTCATCCGAGATACGGTTTAATTTATATGAATTTTCAAAGATTAAACCATTTTCTGAAATTTATTTTAATAATTAAACTCGAATTAAGTAAAAGGCAAAATAGGCTGGGTGCACCCGGTGCAGTGCACCCAGAGTTGCGCTAGTGGCTGACAGCGGGGCTAGTCAACTGCCCAGTCAGCAGTTGACTGGTCAGTTTGACTAGTTAAAGGGGGTCTAGTGGGACCTGCATGTCATTGTCTCTCACTCTAGTAGGTTAGGTAATTTTGTTTAATTAACAGCGGGGCCCATCTGTTATTGAGTTAGTAGTCTAACTGATGTTGACAAATTAAGTTAATTACCCTAATTAGTTGGAGGGGGTTAAGCTAATGGGGGAGTTAGCACCCTCAAATTAAGTGGGGCCGGCCCGAGTAGGAAATGGCCAGCCGGCCATTGAGGAACCACGCACGCACGCGCGCGGGTGGAGGAGCCCAGCCTGGCTGGCGACGAGCGGCGGCGGGGGCGCCGGCAGGTGGATGCAGGCACGAGAAGCGGCCACCGGTGCGGCCCAAGCTCGGCCAGGCGCGGCCTTCGGCGTGGCCAGGTGAGCGACGCAGGCAGGGCGGCTGGAGGCGGGCTCGGTGGGGCGAGATGCGGCGAAGCGACGACAACAGCGGCAATGACAGGAGGTCGCCGGAGGCAGCATGTGTCGAGCAGCAGCAGGGGGCGGTGAGAGCGGGAGTGGCAGGCACGGCGGCCGACAGTGGTAGCAGGCAGCGCAAGGAGCGGCAGTACACGATGCAAGCGCGACTCGGCACGGGGAACGGCGCAAGCAGCAGCAATGAAGAGAGCAGTGGCGGCGCGGGGACATGGGTCGTTGCAGGGGAGTGCGTGTGTGGACGGCCACAGCAGGCAGTGAGGAATGATAGCGGGCGGGACGGGGTGCGACATGGACGCAGGCGAGCGCACGCGGAGCAAGGCTCTGGCCATGGCGGACTACAGAGTCGAAGCTCGCTGGTAACGGTGCTATGGCACGAATTCGACGAGGAAACAGAGGGGAAAGCCGAGGGGTGCTCACATCGACGCCGTAGGGAGGTTTAGCGGGCTCGGGGAGGCTCTGGTGCGGCCGAAGTGACGACGGCGGTCGTCGACCGTGGCGGGGAAGAAGACGGTTGTGACGAGCGTACGAGGACGCCCCACTCGATACGACGCACGTTGACGAAGCAGATGACGGCGGTGAAGCTCCTTGTCATCCTCCCAAGCGCCGGGGAGCATGGTGGCTATGAGGATGAGATCAACCATGGCGTCAGCAGTGCGCGCGTGTGTGTGTGTCTGCGAGAGAATGGCGCAAGAAGGAGGGGATGCGAACTAGGGTTTCCTGGGAGGGGGTGTCGGGGTAGATGTAGGCGGAGGAGCCGGAGGATGGCCGACGCGTGGCAAGGCACGGCCATGGCTGGGGGATGCCTGCCACGACCCCTGCCTCCTGTACACAGGAGGGAGATGAGTCAAGGGAGGTGGGCTGGGCCTTCCCTTTTGCTAGATGGGCCATAGTGTCAATAGATTAGGTCCTCTTCTTCCTCTTCCTCTTTCTCTTTTGTCTTTTCTTTTTTAATTAAAATAGAGAGAGGAAATGATTTATTTGAGCATCCAAAGGATTTAGGAAAAATATGGGACTTGGCCCATTAATTCCTCCACATTTTTGGTATTGCCACAAATAGTTTGAAGGCAAGAGGAATTGTCTAGGAATTTTGGAAACTAGGAATGGCATATTTAAATGCTGCTGGAACACTAATTAATTTCCAGAGGCAATTTGGGAACTCCAAAGATTTTGGTTTTAACATGAAAAATACTTAATGAATATTTGTCATATTGTGAACTATTTTGATTGCATGAAAGAAGAAGCAAATTTTTGATATGCAATTTGAATTTGAATTTGAAGCAGATTTTGGACAAGTGGCATTTTGGCATGATGATCATGATGACATGACCTTTATTAGGGGGAGATTACTGTAGTGTGATATTGGGGATGTTACAAGTCTCCTCCACTACAAGAAATCTCATCCCGAGATTTAAGTGGGGGAGTAAAGAGTAACTTCGGGAGAACTGACCCTTATAGGGTTAATTATCTGGTGAACAATTCAGGGAATGAGGCAGAAGTACCTCTCGAGTTGAAACTTAATAAACATCGGGAGCAAAGTATGAAGGTACAATAGGAAGCTTCAAGCGAATGGACAAATGATTGATACCTGAACAGAGTGTGAGAAAGGGGGTTCAGAGCATCGGGAATAGATCATCTCTCGGAAGGTGGCTCGTGACATGATATGAAGCCAAGTGTAAAGAATATTTCGGCATCAAGGTTG
Source organism: Triticum aestivum (assembly GCF_018294505.1). Lineage (NCBI taxonomy): Eukaryota > Viridiplantae > Streptophyta > Magnoliopsida > Poales > Poaceae > Triticum > Triticum aestivum. Next base: position 592,926,829 of record NC_057812.1, on the reverse strand, counting down.
TACAGGAGAGTCAGGTTTCAATCCTTTGGAACTGTGGGTTATGGGCCCTGTTGGTGTCAAAACCGGCGGATCTCGGGTAGGGGGTCCCGAACTGTGCGTCTAGGCGGATGGTAACAGGAGACAAGAGACACGATGTTTTTACCCAGGTTCAGGCCCTCTCGATGGAGGTAAAACCCTACTCCTACTTGATTAATATTGATGATATGGGTAGTACAAGAGTAGATCTACCACGAGATCAAGGAGGCTAAACCCTAGAAGCTAGCCTATGGTATGATTGTTGTTCGTCCTACGGACTAAAACCCTCCGGTTTATATAGACACTAGAAAGGGCTAAGGTTACACAGAGTCGGTTACAATGGTAGGAGATCTACGTATCCATATCGCCAAGCTTGCCTTCCACGCCAAGGAAAGTCCCTTCCGGACATGGGACAAAGTCTTCAATCTTGTATCTTCATAGTCCAGGAGTCCGGCCGAAGGTATAGTCCGGCTATCCAGACACCCCCTAATCCAGGACTCCCTCAGTAGCCCCTGAACCAGGCTTCAATGACGACGAGTCCGGCGCGCAGATTGTCTTCGGCATTGCAAGGCGGGTTCCTCCTCCAAGTACTTCATAGAAGATTTTGAACACAAAGGTAGTGTCCGGCTCTGCAAAATAAGTTTCCACATATTGCCATAGAGAGAATAATATTTACACAAATCTAATCTGTTGACGTATTCCGTAGCGTGACATCACACCACGACCAAGTCTTTATTCGAATCGTTTTACTGTCCCACCTCAGCGCGTTTAGCGAGGCGGTTTCCTTGGCATGTCTTGTCAAAGTAGAGATCGTGTCCCCTTATTCCGAGATTCTCATCAATACGGGCGTGGGTAACCCAGTCGTACCCGTTGGTATGTTTTCTCGATCAAAGGCGAGTCCCAAACAGTCACGGGGAGGGCCCTTGGCATTCAACCTCTTATAAAGAGACCAAGGCCTTACTCCTTTCTTTCAATCTCAAACGAGTTCGCCCTTCGCCTCGAGTTCCAACACCCAAGGCTCTAGACTTCAAGCGCTTCGGACCTTCGACAATGTCCGGTTCCGACCTTCGAGGCCGATGGATGCCCTCCTCCGTCACGGAGGAGGACGTGCTGAAGTTGAGAGAGGCCAGGTTCTTAACCGGCGAAATCTGGCATAGGCTGCCTGCTCAAGGGCAGGTCATTCCCACTCCCAAGCCTGGTGAGAGTGCGGTGTTCATGTCTCACTTCCTTCGGGGGCTAGGCTTCCCGACGGATCCCTTCGTGAGGGGGCTCATGTTTTATTATGGGCTGGAATTTCATGACTTAGCTCCGGAGTCCATCCTCCATATTTCCTCATTCATCGCCGTGTGTGAAGCCTTCCTCCGTATTACTCCTCACTTTGGACTATGGCTCAAGACCTTCAAAGTAGAGCCGAAGATGATCGAGGGACGGCACGCGGAGTGCGGAGGTGCTTTTATAAGCAAGAATGCTGGTGCTCCATGGCCCGAGGGCTCTTTTCAAGAGGAGTCCAACTTATGGCAACGAGAGTGGTTTTACATCACCGTTCCCAGGGGCACCAAGTGGGTGGCGCCACCTGCCTTTCGCTCGGGTCCCCCACCACAGCTAGTGTCATGGGTCAATAAAGGACTGGACTGGGGGCCATCTAAGGACGTCCCCTTGTTGTAGGGCCGCATTCGAGATCTTTTAGAAAGAGACATTAGCCTGATCGTGGTGATGCAGGTCATGTTGATCCGCCGAGCCTTGCCCGGCAAACGTCGCCCCCTTCGCCTGTGGGAGTTCAATCCGGAGGGACCACGAGCTCTCCAGCATTTCATGGGCGCAACGCCCATGGAGATGTACAAATTGTTCTTCGGATCACAAACAATGTGTCCGGATTTGACCGAGGACGTAGGCCTGAGCTGCAATCGCCCGGATACTCAAGTAAGTAGCCTTGTGCCCGGACTCGCTATCCGTATATTTATCATAAAATTGCCCCTAAAAGAGCTGTCCTTTAAACAGGAGTGGATAGTGAAAGCAAAGCTAATCAGGTGTCCGGCCCCCCTCCCCAAGACCACGTGGGATCCCGTGCTAGTCAGGATGTTGGAGGTTGTGCCTTCGGAGGAAAGCGAGGGAAGGGACAAGGAAGCTACAGCCTCCTCGAAGGAGGTTGTCCGGAAGGGAGGAATCAAGAATTCCTCTCCTCAGGGGAAGAAGAGGACCGCCTCTGATGACCCGGAGACCATGGCCTCAAAGCGGGGGAAGAAATCTTCATCAGAGGGTCCTGCACCGGGGGATACTTCGGCTGAATTATGCCCTCAAGGGGATCAGCCCTCCACCGAGCCATAAGTAGAGAGGAGTTTTTCTTTTTAAGAAATGAGAGAAATCCTTGCGTTATATCTGATAAGAGTAATCGAAAATTTACCTTGTAGCTCAGACCTTAGCCCTTCTCAGCAGAGCTCGTCTTCGAGGGATCTTCTTCCGGATATGATGGAGAGCGGAACGCCTCCCCCTGCCGTACCGCCTTGCGAGGCGGGCGACCCTGAGGTATCGTCGCGGAGGGTTTCTCCGAATCCGGCAGGGCCGGAAGGTAGTCATATGGCCCCCCAAAGCCCTCCGCGTCCGGCCTTCGAAAAGGGCCATCGGACGAGTCCGGCACCGTCTGGTGCGTGGTCGGAGGAGCTGAAGGATCTGCTAGGGCGAGCATCTATCTTAGAGGAGCACCGTGCATTGATGGGTACGGTGATTGAGAGGATTTCATCCGCGGAGAGCGGATTGCACGAGGCTGTTAGGAGTTTACTGACAGGTTTTGAGGTACGCGAAATAATGTACCCTTTTTGGATAGTTGCGCATAAATAAGATGCGCCCTGTGTAGATAGTAGCCCCCGAGACTCTGTGCGTTGTCAAAAGTGACGGCGCGCAGAGGATCATAATCCCAGGTCTAATATGCCGCCTTCATACATAGGTGGCGAAGTGTCGGGTGGCCAGCCGGACTGATGAATTTGCTGAGCTAAAGCGGCAACTTGACATGGCAGATGCCGACATCGCGCTTGTCAACAAGCGGCTTGACGAGGCACAAGGTATGTAATTACTCCGGCGGCACCTGGTAAGAGGAGCTTTATGCCAGTATCTTACAATGTGTGTGCTTGATGCAGATGGTGCTGCTGCCATGGAGAATCTTTGGGCAGAACTTGCCCGAGCCAAGGAGCAAGCCAAGAAAAGTGATGCGGCTGCCGGAAAGGCAATTGAAGAGCTGAAAGCCGAACAGGCTGCTCACTGCCGAAGCAAGAAGGAAATGGTCGAGATGGCTGTGAAGCTGAAGAGCGCTGCTGACCATTGCAAGCTTCTTGAAAAAGAAGATCAGGCGGAACAGACGGACCTGGAGAAGGCTGTTGCCGATGCCAAGGATGCTCGCTCTGCGATGAGAGCTATGAAGGAGGAGCTGCGTCAGGCCGGAGAGATCGCGGCTGGAAAGCCCTTTATGCTGCGGAGGAAGTTCTGTGATCCTAAACATGCTCCGTTAGACCGGATGTGGAGTACGGCGGACACCTATTTGGATTTGGCAGCGAGTGCCGCAGATGCGGCCGAACACTTCCGAGATCAAGAAGATCGCGAAGTGGAAAAGCTTTTTTGGTCGCAGTTCCACAATCCGGAGCGTCCACTGCCATTAGCCGATCGTTTGGCCAAATGGGCCGAGCTAAATAGGTTGTCCGGATGCGCCATGAAGTATGTCATGAGTCATCTGTGGCCAGAGAGGCCAGAGCCGAAAAGTTATTTCAACTTGGTGCAGCAGTTCCTTGGTGCGGCGCCGCATATCAATGCGATGAAGAGGTCAGCGTGCATAGAGGGTGCGCGGATGGCTCTTGCCCGTGTCAAGACATACTGGGCGGAAATGGAGGCCACCGCTGTTGCATCCCCAGACTCGGATGGAAGCCGAGTACCTGCCGAGCACTATTTTCAGGAAGTTCTGCAAGGCGCTCGTTTAATAGAGACGCAGTGCTCGAAGGATACTATATTCGAATAGCATATATTATTGTAAAACAATATTTTGATAAATTGTAGAAGCTTTTTATACTTGTGCCTGCAAGTATTATAATACCTCCTGCGCGGCCATTTAACATATATGTATATATAATCTGAAAGATGTCAGTCATCGGCTTCAACCCCCACGCACATAATGCGGGGGTGTTCACAGGCGCATTTTCACACTTGATCCAACGTCTTGGTCCTACAAAGGAGGTGATAGCGCAGCGAACTAGGCAATCGGACTATGATGCTTTATCACTTTCACTTAGCCATAGGAGTTTGACAGTGAGGCTACTTATATAGCCCCTGGTGGCGCCTGCGCTCGCCCGAACTCGGGGCGCGTATGTGCCTGGCCGGGAAGCGGCCCTTCGTTAATGTGGAGGAATCCTAAAGATTCTGGTAAGTCATCGAGTGGTTGACCAGTCTCACGCTATATCATGACAGTCAGTTTTCGGCTTTCTCTACTGAGGTACTCGCCTGGCCGAACCGGGGCACAATCACAGTAGTTCTCCTGGTGCCGCCTTAGCCGATAGAGCGGAACGTAAGGTAGCAAAACACAGGAGCCGGGCAAACCCAACATTTGACCAAAGACATGATTCGGAGCTGATGCATATAAGGCCAAACTCGCGACGCCGAACACTCCCTAAGGTATTCGGTCTTTATGAGGGCGGGCAGGATAACGCCGTTAGTAATAAGCCCCTAGTGTCCAGGTACGCGCAAAACTCTGACGTGGCCACATGACAAAACGCCAGCCTCCTCCTTGGTTATACCAAGAAACCAGGGGATGTGTATCAACAAGAGACAGTAAAAAAGGTTTACGCAGGGTCTTAATCTGAAAAGAATCCTTGGAACGGGTCCCTGCTGCACGTCTGTGCCTGTGTCTCCGTTGTGCCGTATCCTGGACGGGCGTAGCACGGTGTTCATCTGTAAAAGAGAGGAACTTAGTTGAAGAAAGATCATGCCGAACATGAGTTATACTAAATAAACAAAGTATAAACCGAAATGGGTAAAATTGATCTTTATTGTCTCTTGTTTTATATGCGCGAAGCCCCTAGTACAGGGGTATACGGCTATTAAGCCTTTATCAATTGTATGTTTATGCCGGACTCGTCTAGATGTGTCCGTGGTCTTGACGACCTATTTAGGTGCTTTGGCTGGTGAAGCCGCTTTATTGTGGGGCTGTCAAGGTAGCCGCACTGTCTTCTGCGCGGGAGGAACACTCAATGTTTTCCCTTTAATGAGATGATGCCTCATGGACCGGGCATCTTAAGCGTAAGAGATGCATAATGCAGTATTGCGTTAAAGCGGGCGAAAGCTTCGCGTCCCAGTAGTGCTTGATAGCTACTTGAGAATGGGGCAATGTGGAAAGTTAGCTGTTCGTGACGGAAGTTATCGGGGGAGCTGAACATAACTTCTAGCCGGAGAGAACCCATGCAACGGGCATCCGGGCCTGGCGTTACCCCTTGAAAGGAGGTTTTGCTATGGCGAATTTTTGTTGGGTCTATCCCCATGTTGCGGATTGTGTCCTGGTATAATAGGTTTAGACCACTGCCGCCGTCCATCAGGACATTTGTAAAGTGGAGTCTGCCGATTATTGGATCTAATACCAAGGCAGTCCAGCCTGCGTTCCGGATACTTCTAGAGTAATCCTGATGGTTGAAGGTGATCGGTTTTAACAACCATTGGCGAGACTCCTTTGGGATAGGCCGTATGGCGTGTATCTCTTTGGCACCATTCTGTTCGTCATGTGAAGTAAGTTTACTGTTTTGACTTCTTGTGGGAAATCCTTTTGTTTCCTGGTGCTCTGCTTGTGGGGTTCATCGTCGTCCTCACTTGGTGTGTCGAGCCCCTTGTGTTTGGCGTTGAGTTTGCCGGATTGCTTGAAAACCCAACAATCTCTGTGGGTATGGTTCGCAGGCTTCCCGGGAGTACTGTGTATTTGACATATCTTGTCCAAGATTTTGTTGAAGTTGGATAGCTCGTCCCTATTATCCTTGAGGGGCGGCTTTCTCTGATTCTGCCGTGAGCTTTTGAATCCGGCGTTGACCGCCGTGCTCTTTGGGTTGTTTCCCTTATTCCGGCGCTGGTCCTTGCTGCGTCGGGGTTTTCCGTTTCCATCCCTAACTTCAGATGTACTTGGGTCGCTGGTGCTACATCTTGCCAACCAGCTGTCCTCTCCTGCGCAAAAGCGGGTCATGAGGCTTGTTAATGCGGCCATTGTTCTTGGCTTTTCTTGGCCGAGGTGTCTGGCGAGCCATTCGTCTCGAACGTTATGCTTAAAAGCTGCTAGGGCTTCGACGTCCGGACAGTCGACTATCTGATTCTTTTTAGTAAGAAATCTGTTCTAGAATTTTCGAGCTGACTCTCCGGGCTGTTGAGTTATGTGACTGAGATCGTCTGCATCCGGAGGGCAGACATAGGTCCCTTGAAAATTTGCCTGGAAAGCATCCTCAAGCTCTTCCCAACTTCCAATGGTGTTTTCGGGAAGGCTTTTGAGCCAATGCCGGGCTGGCCCTTTAAGCTTGAGAGGTAAGTATTTTATGGCGTGGAGGTCATCTCCTCTGGCCATGTGTATGTGGAGGATATAATCCTCGATCCAGACCCCAGGGTCTGTTGTTCCGTCATATGCCTCTATGTTTACGGGCTTGAATCCCGCTGGAAATTCATGGTCCAGCACCTCATTGGTGAAACATAGGGGGTGTGCGGCACCCCTGTATTTGGGTGTGCCGTGATGTTCAGATATTTGTTGTGTTGCATTGCTTACTAGAGCTTGCTTTCTTGGCCCGTAGATAGATCTGTCTGGGCCATCTTTTTGATGCGGATCCTTTGGTGGATCGCGTGCCAGCTTGTGTGCGGTGCCGCTTGCCGCTCCATGCTGGCCATGCGGTCGTCTATCCGACCGGGTGGCTTTCCTATTTTTTGACTGCGGGGGCTCTAAGGCCTCCTCGTCAAATTCAGGCAGTAGCTTTCGCTTTGGATAGCTTTTTGTGCGGCGACTGCCGCCATATTTGTCTGCGGGGTTGCGTACTTTGCTCCATCTGATTCAGAGTGCATCTTCCGCAGTTTTGAGCTTCCGCTTATGCTTTTTCAGGCTACGCGCAGTGGCTACGAGCCTTTTGTGGAGGTTCTTCTGCTCCATGAGCCTATCCGGCGTAAGGTCATCCGGACTGTTGTTTTCGCCAGGGACGGGGTGTTCGGTTTGTTTATCCAAGTTGCCCTGTTCGGACGGTTGCTCGAAGGCATGTTCGTCGTCCGCCGGCTCGTCCTACTCTATGGCTGGGTCTGTATGGCTGCTCTCTCTGTCGAGGCGGGGCTTGGAGCGGCGCTTACGTCGCCGCTTTGATTGCTTTTCGAGTGAACGATCCCTCGTTGCATCCTCGTCGTCGCTTCCTTTGGGTGTGTCTACCATGTATACATCATGAGATGGGGTGGCTGTCTAGTGCCTTATAGGCGTTGGTTCATGTTCATCTCCTACATCGTCGTCCATACCGTCGATGTCTTCGGAGTCGAAGTCGAGCACGTCGTTTAAATTATCGACAGTGGCTACGAAGTGGGTGGTGGGTGGGCTTTGAATTTCTTCATCATCCGCATCCCAACCTTGTTAACCATAGTCTGGCCAGGGCTCTCCTGATAAAGAGAGAGACTTTAGTGAATTCAGAATATCGCCGAAGGGCGAGTGCTGAAAGATGTCCGTGGCGGTGAAGGCCATGATCGGCGCCCAATCAGGTTCGATCAGTAGGGGCGCGGAGGGCTCGGAGTCTAGAGAGGAGTCCGGCTCCTTGGAGTCACGGGCTTCGCAGAGAATAGGGCTGGTGTTCGGCTCGATCGCCGTAGAGATTGCAGCCCCGAGGCGGTGTCCAACCACCCATCCTCGATTGGCGCAGTTGGCTCCGAATTAAGGGTCGGAGCTGATGCGGGTGCGGCCTCCAGGGCACTGTTCGGCGGCAGAGCTAGATCATGCCCATCGTGACAGTGCGGCGCGCTCGGCTGCGGCTCGAATCCGTCGAAGATCAAGTCTCCGCGGAGGTCGGCCGTGTAGCTCAAACTTCCAAATCTGACCTGATGGCCAGGGGCGTAGCTTTGGATCTGCTCCAGGTGGCCAAGCGAATTGGCCCGCAGTGCAAAGCCGCCAAATACGAAGATCTGTCCGGGGAGAAAAGTCTCACCCTGGATCGCATCGTCGTTGATGATCGGAGGAGCCATCGGGCCTAAAAGTGACGACACAGAGGAACTCTCAATGAAAGCACCAATGTCGGTGTCAAAACCGGCGGATCTCGGGTAGGGGGTCCCGAACTGTGCATCTAGGCGGATGGTAACAGGAGACAAGGGACACGATGTTTTTACCCAGGTTCAGGCCCTCTCGATGGAGGTAAAACCCTACTCCTGCTTGATTAATATTGATGATATGGGTAGTACAAGAGTAGATCTACCACGAGATCAAGGAGGCTAAACCCTAGAAGCTAGCCTATGGTATGATTGTTGTTCGTCCTACGGACTAAAACCCTCCGGTTTATATAGACACCGGAGAGGGCTAGGGTTACACATAGTCGGTTACAATGGTAGGAGATCTACATATCCATATCGCCAAGCTTGCCTTCCACGCCAAGGAAAGTCCCTTCCGGACACGGGACGAAGTCTTCAATGTTGTATCTTCATAGTCCAGGAGTCTGGACGAAGGTATAGTCCGACTATCCGGACACCCCCTAATCCAGGACTCCCTCAGGCCCACCATGTGGGTTAAAAGAAGGAAATGCGCTATTCATTTTGCACGGTCATGATAGCAAGGCATGTCAGAGGGTAGCCTGCCAGTTATGTCGGCAACAATCGTCGGTACCAAGGGCGAGGGACGAAGAGAACCATTCTCCTGCTCGTTGAATGAGGCGGACCAATAGGCAAAGTTCTCGTCCATCGGTGGTTATCGGAATGTCTTCCACAATAGTAACAAGGTCTTACTAACAGTTTGTACACTGAGGTGTTTACATAAGCAGGGAAATATTACTGCTTATATCATAAAGATCACAAGAAAGGTTAAACAAAACAATGGAAAGGAAAATGTGGTTATTAGTTTAACCATACCAATGGAAAGGAAAAGGTGCTTATACAAAAGTATTAGAGTATATGCTTCCCAAGAACAAACAGAGCATGATATACATGACAAGACATCAAGTACTTATCCATTTAGTTAATGGGGAAAGGAGAATCATGATGTTTACCCATACAATGGTGTTTGGATAATTGATTAAGAAACATTTAGCATTGCGCCTCCAATGTTCTTAATGATGTTTGGAGTCCGTCATACTTTTGGATAGCATTGACATGGTCATCAGGTAAAGGCCGGACCTTGGGAACACAAAGGATCCATCAGGAATTACTTGAACACCTCATGCAATTTTATCAGGGAAGATGAGGAGGCGGCCGATGGTTTCAACAAAAATCCATCGACATGTCAAAAAGGATGTATTTCCAAAATTTAAATGAACAAATTCATGTTGGGGGAGGCACGAATGTTGTCGATGATAACACAAATTATCGAGGGGCAAGGATGGTATTTCTCATCATGAATTCAATTGTTAACCTGAAAGAGCATCAGAATGTTGATGATGATCACGACACATTTGTCGAGAGATTTCATGAAGATGTAATCGATTGGCGATGACATCAAGTCAAAGGAATGATGAAGCAAAAGGTTATTCGAACCACGGGTACGACACAAACTTGAAATCAAGCTTGTTGTTCAAGGAAAAATGATATGATGAGGAATATCAACGTAAGCTTAGCTCATCGTCGAAAACTTTGCTCCAGGAAGAAGGACCAGGTAGCACAGTTAAAAAGTTGCACGATAATGATATAGCCGATCAGGCTAGGAATGACTTGAAGGATTAATAAACTCATAAGCAACGAAGATCATTTAGATTTATTGAATCAGAGTGCGGAAGTGATTCACTTATCAGTGTTCTCGGTTGAAGACAACCCAGAACCCAGGAAAATTGGAATCAGTGAGAAATAACAGTTGATGAAGAACCCATAAGAAGTTATGCAGTTCAATGATATTCTTGAGATACTAGAGTGTAATACTCGACGGTAGATCAAAGTAAAGGTTGGACAGGTGCAATGATCCGCAGAAGACAAGTACTTCAACTTGTCCGAGAAATGGTATTTAAAAGGAGAACATGGCCAGAACCATGATTGCAAAATGCCAGATCCCAAATATAAGATAAACTTATACCAAGGGAATATTTAATTGAAGAGAAGCTTTAATGATACGATCTACATTGTGTCCATGGGAATGAACACAAAGTTGAAGGTCGACTCCCACTTCTCCAATGCATAAACTTTCATTGACTTCTCATTTTCGAAGAAGTTGTAGTGCTGAAATTTTATCTGGCGAAGCACCAGAAGAGTATGACTCGTGAAAACTTCCGGGTTCACACGGTTTAGGGAAGGCATAGGTTCAAACCATAGGGGAATCTTGGGAACATATACCACAAACCCCACAAGTAAAATAACACAAGCTAGAAGGTAGAGCATGGTTGACAAAAAGGAGAGGATACAATTTACCGAAGGCAATATGTATCAGGAAAGAGCGCACGAGATTTAGAATATGAAGGACATAGCCGGATAATAATCCAACAAAGGATTCGGCGATCCTCAAAGGATCTGATGTGAGTATCAGTACTCAATCAGAAGAAGGAAAGATTGCAAAGGCATCAGATTATAGAAACAACTAACTAATTCAAAGTTTAAGTAACAAAGGAATTTTGATATCCAGATCGGTGTATCAAAATTAGATGCTCTGATTAAGTGTGAGTAAGTTGAATAGGATTAGATGGGCAATCAATCAAGGTTTGATTTACTGAGAACCAGCTCATGTCTAGAATGACGTCTGAGCTGGAAGGACAATTTACAAGGAACAACTGATGATTGCGTGCATTCACACACATGTTGAATGAATAGGGTAAGGACGACAATCACAAAGGATTTTAAGGAATATTGCTAGACATATGGACTTAACCATAATGCAAGTAGGTAAAGAAGAACAAGAGAAATACGCTACTAAGGACTTTCAAAAGATCGAATGGTATTTCAAAGACTTTTGTGAAATACATGAATCAATTGGGGATGAGCGGATACTCGATAAGTGTGAGGAATTATCTGTAGTGCGAAATAAGCTGCAGAGTAGAAGCACAAGGTTTCTTGGAACAACGAATAGTATTGGGGTAACTTGTAATCATCAAGAGCAATTGGGAATGATTGTATGAACAACACGCGTAAGTCGTTATCCCTATGAATATAACGGTGGTAGGGAATTACAAAGGCGGAGGTCACAAGGGTCTCGGCAAAACATCGGAGAGTAACTGCAGAATTCTTCTGGTGCAATAAGCGATCATCGGTAGTGTCCGGGCTCTCCGGGAGGAAGTGGGTCCGAGAATCTAAGTGTCCGCGTTAGTAAATCCATTTTAACCCGAATAGAAGAGAGATCAGAGTCCCAGAGTATAGACGAGGAGTAAAAGATCCTAATACCAACCAATGGTGACGTGGGCCCGTAAGACACACATCCATGTTAGTAAAAGTTTTTCAGTGACTAGACTCAACTTCGGCCAAGGAGTTGGAAGGGGGCTACCTACATGCAGTCGGCTCTGATACCAACTTGTGATGCCCTTGATTCAATCGTACACTAATCATACACGCAAATGTGTACGATCAAGATCAAGGACTCACGGGAAGATATCACAACACAACTCTAGACACAAATTAAAATAATACAAGCTTTATATTACAAGCCAGGGGCCTCGAGGGCTCGAATACACAAGAGTCAGCGGAAGCAACAATATCTGAGTACAAACATAAGTTAGACAAGCATGCCTTAAGAAGGCCAGCACAAAGCATTTACGATCGAAAAGGCAAGGCCTCCTGCCTGGGAGTCTCCTAACTACTCCTGGTCGTTGGCGGTCTTCACGTAGTAGTAGGCATCAACGGTGGCATCTGGTTCCTGGGCTCCGACATCTGGTTGCATCAACCAGAAAGAATAAAGGAGGAAAAAGGGGGAGCAAAGCAACCGTGAGTACTCATCCAAAGTACTCGCAAGCAAGGATCTACACTACATATGCATCGGTATCAAAGAAAAGGGTTGTATCTGTGGACTGAACTGCAGAATGCCAGAAGAGAAGGGGGAAAGCCTAGCCTATCGAAGACTAGCATCTTCTGGAAACCACCATCTTGCAGCAACAGGAGGGAGTAGAGTAGCATAAAGTAAAGTAGTAGTAGGGTTATCAACCTCGGCGAGAGATCCTTTCTCGACTCCCTGCGAGAAAGCAATCCCAAAGCCATACTATCCAGTTCTCATCTCCATTTCTCATATCCATTTCTCATCTCAGGTATCCAGTTCTAGTTGTACCGATCGGGATACAACTCGAAGTGTCCTTTACCGTAGGACAAGCTATCGATAGATGTTTTCTTCCTTGTAGGGGTGCACCAACTTACCCACCACGCTTGATTAACTCCGGCCGGACACACTTTCCTGGGTCATGCCCGGCCTCGGCCAAACAATACGCCGCAACCCGACCTAGGCTTAATAGAGAGGCCAGCACGCCGGACTAAACCTATGCCCCCAGGGGTCATGGGCCATCTCCCCGGAAACTCCTGCACGTTGCGAGGGCGGCCGGTGAGCAGACCTAGCTACCTCCTTCAACAAGGCAGGTGCTTACGTAGTCCAAACCGGCGCGCGCCGCTCAGTCGCTGACGTCTATTAAGCTTCGGTTGATGCATACGATGCAGAACGCCCATACTATGCCCACGTGATGGTTAGTGCTATCAGGCCAGAGGCCCCTCAAATCAAATATCCAAATCGTAGTGGATTAGGAACGCGCGGTAACAAGCAGAGACTCATGAAAGATGTGACCCCGTTGCCCCGTCTCGAGGACTTGCGGCAAGGGCTAGGAATGCCCGACCGCGCCTCGTAATTATATCGCTGGCACCCTCCACGTCAGCCCGTCTCCACATCACTCGCAATTAAGCTCGCGCGGGTACCCCTCAGGGCTGACCCGTCTTTAGTAACATGGTTTAGTGTAAAGTCATAGTAACCATAGTAACTGTGTGTCCAAACATCAAGGGGAAAACCCGAGGAATCACCCCCGGTGAATTCCACTTGATGTAATCATCAAGGTGAATGTAAGAGGAATCACCCCCGAGGTTCACACTTGAGGGGTTGCACGAGAGAGTCATATCAGAAGTGGTTAAGGAGGAAATCACCCTCGATGACCATGACCAAATAGCTACACTACAGGGTTAACATCAGAAGTGCTGAAGAGGTCTCACCCTCCCACTCGATAGTAACCCAGTAGTGTCGAGCAACTAAGGGGAAAGTGATGCGCGGTGCCGGGGCCTGGTCTTCGATCCCGTTGATCAGGTCTTTGATGATGAAGCAGGGGCAACAAGGACAAGGTGGGGGTCACTGATGGATCACTAAGCAACCTATACTAAGCAGTTTACGATAAGCAGGTAAGGTACAACAGCGGATACAAAAGCAGGCTATGCATTAGAATAGGAGCAATCAATTACAGTAGCAAAATCTAATGCAAGCATGAGAGAATGGAATGGGCGATATCAGGATGATCAAAGGGGGGCTTACCTGGTTGCTCTGGCAAGGAGGGGTCGTCGTCGACGTAACCGATCACAGGGGCAGCATCGGTCTCGGGGTCTACCGGAGAGAAGAGGGGGAAGAAACAGTAAATATAAAGCAAACATAGCATCACAAAGCATAATGTGGCAATATGCTGTGCCGGGTGTGACCTAATGTATGGCTACACGATAAAGGTGAAGGGGGAATTCAACCGGGAATGATTTCTCGATTCTGGACTTGTGTCATACAGATGACCGGAGAGGGAATGTTCCATGTTCATCATGCTAGGGGCATGTGACACATGAACGGACCGCGTATTCAGATTCTTTGGATTTTTCTGAGCAACTTTCATGTAGAAAACATTTTCATCCGAGATACGGTTTAATTTATATGAATTTTCAAAGATTAAACCATTTTCTAGAATTTATTTTAATAATTAAACTCGAATTAAGTAAAAGGAAAAATAAGCTGGGTGCACCCGGTGCAGTGCACCCAGTGTTGCGCTAGTGGCTGACAGCGGGGCCAGTCAACTGCCCAGTCAGCAGTTGACTGGTCAGTTTGACTAGTCAAAGGGGGGTCTAGTGGGACCCGCATGTCATTATCTCTCACTCTAGTAGGTTAGGTAATTTTGTTTAATTAACATCGGGGCCCATCTGTTATTGAGTTAGTAGTCTAACTGATGTTGACACATTAAGTTAATTACCCTAATTAGTTGGAGGGGGTTAAGCTAATGGGGGAGTTAGCACCCCCAAATTAAGCGGGGCCGGCCCGAGTAGGAAATGGCCAGCCGGCCATTGAGGAACCACGCACACACACACGGGAAGCGGCCATCGGTGTGACCCAAGCTTGCCCAGGCGCGGCCTTCAGCGCAGCTAGGTGAGCGACACAGGCAAGGCAGCTAGAAGCGGGCTCGGTGGGGCGAGATGCGGCAAAGCGGTGGCAGGAGGTCGCCGGAGGCAGCAGGTGACGAGCAGCAGCAAGGGGCAGTGAGAGCGGGAGTGGCAGGCGCGGCGGCCGACAGTGGTAGCAGGCAGCACAAGGGGCGGCAGTACACGATGCAAGCATGACTCGACGCGGGGCACGGCGCAAGCAGCAGCAACGAAGAGAGCAGCGGCGGCACGAGGACGTGGGTGGCTGCAGGGGAGTGCGTGTGTGGACGGCCACAGCGGGCAGTGAGGAATGGCAACGGGCGGGACAGGGTGCGACATGGACGCAGGCGAGCGCACACGGACTACGGAGTGGAAGCTCGCGGGTAACGGTGCTATGGCACGAATTCGACGAGGAAACAGAGGGGAAAGCCGAGGGGTGCTCACATCGACGCCGTAGGGAGGTTTAGCGGGCTCGGGGAGGCTCTGGTGCGGGCGGAGTGACGACGGCGGTCGTCGACCGTGGCGGGGAAGAAGACTGTTGTGACGAGCGTACGAGGACGCCCCGCTCGATACAACGCACGTTGACGAAGCAGATGACAGCGGTGAAGCTCCTGGTCATCCTCCCAAGTGCCGGGGAGCATGGTGGCCATGAGGACGAGATCGACCATGGCGTCGGCAGTGCATGTGTGTGTGTGTCCGCGAGAGAACGACACAAGAAGGAGGGGATGAGAACTAGGGTTTGTAAGTGCATCTAGTGCCCCTTAGTGATTTTGGTGTATTGAAGACTTATAGGTTAAGGGACTAATGCGTTTGTGAGTGTACACAGGTCTATCAGTCTACGAGGAGTTTGATATTTACAGAGAAAGTCGACCCCTAAAAATGAAGTTCTTCGACTGAAGACTTTGAATCTCTGAAGACTTTTTGAAGACTTTGAAAGTGAAGAAATTGGTGTGACCGTGAAGACTTGGTATTCATTCGAGGAACATGAAGCGTGAAGACTTCTGTTTTTGTAGTTTCATTTTCTCTTTCTTGAGTCATAGGAAACACCGTACTGTTAAAGGGGGTCGAGGAAATACTAAGGAAAATTTCCATGTGATGCTCAACTCAAAATCCTACACCTACCAATCCCTTCGAGTGAAGCCATTGGAAATCTCATACAGTTCAGTCATATTCTTCAGTGACAGAGACGAAGTTCTTCTGGTCTCTGAGGAATTTGTTCTGACTGAGGAGTTAGGAATTCGCCAGTGCGGATTGCCTACACAGTGAGGAACATGATTGCCCTGAGGATTTTGCTACTCAAAATTCCGACCGTTGCTGTGCTATGCGCCAGCTGTCCCAAAATATCTATCCACCTAACGGTCATATCATTGAAGGGCATTTATGTCTTATCATGTCGGGCTGCTCCCTAGGCTATAAATAGCCGCCCCCTACAACCACTAGCTGGTTGGCTGCTCCGAGAGAAACTGACACTTGTTGTTTGAGAGCAACCCATCCTCCGAGGACTTTGAGCGAAAATCATCAAGTGAGGAAAAACCCAAACCCAAACACCTACAAACCCCGAGTGATTGAGCATCACTGAAGAGATTGATCCCGCCTGGATCCGACGCTTGTTACCTTTGAAGACTGTGCTTCTTCCAAACGGTTAGGCATCATGATCTAGAGCATCCAAGAGGAATTGTGGATCGCTGAGTGACCAAGTTTGTGAAGGTTCGGAAGTCACCTGAAGACTTACCACGAGTGATTGGGCGAGGTCTGTGTGACCTTAGTTCAAGGAGAATACGGTGAGGACTTGGTGTCCTGAGCTGCGTGCTCAGGACTGGGTGTCCGGGACTATGTGTCCTCGAGTTTAAATACTCAGCCGCTCCAACCAGACGTACAACTGAGACAACAGTTGGAACCGGTCTACCAAATCATTGTCTTCACCAAGCTTACTGGTTCTATTTCCTCAACTCTTTCATTTCCTCATAACTGTGTTGTGTGCTTGTTCATATATGTGTTTGAAGACTTTGACTGAAGACTTTCTCAATTTCCTTAGTTCAATTTCTTTAGTCTGTTTGTCTTCATCCTGTGTTATCCTGTGCTTACGCTACCTGTACTCTGTGCCTGTCTTCATTTCATCATGATGACCATGCTTGTATTCTGTTATGTTTACTTTTGAGTACTTATTCCGCTGCTAGTAGTTCTTCGCTAAGGAATTTCCTCACCGGCAAATTCCTCAGTGAAGAATTTCATAAAAATCGCCTATTCACCCCCCTCTAGTCGATATAACGCACTTTCAATTGGTATTAGAGCAAGGTACTCCCTTGTTCTGTGTGATTTTGGTTTAACCGCCTGGAGTTTTAGTTATGTCGACCGCAGGTATGATCAAGGTCTCTGCTGGGTGTCCTACCTTCGATGGGACGGACTACCCCTACTGGAAGAATAAGATGCGAATGCATCTTGAGGCAATTGATAACGATCTCTGGTATGTTGTGGAAAATGGTGTTCCCTCAGTCACACCTTCTCTGAATGCTGCTGATGTGAAGAGATTCAAGCAACTCGACTCTCAAGCGAAGAATATCATATGTGGCCATCTGAGCAAAGGACAGTATGGCAGAGTGAGTGCTTTGGAGACAGCGAAGCTTATCTGGGACAGGTTGTCCAAAGTGAATGAAGGAGTCTCAACACAGCGTGACTCTCGAGTTGATGTTCTTCGCAATCTCTTCAACCGCTTCAAAAGACTCGACAATGAAAATGTTCAACAAACCTTCGATCGCCTCACTGACATCTCAAATGAGCTTCAAGCACTTGGTGCCACTGACATCACCGACCATGAGGTGGTGAAGAAATTGCTGAGATCGCTTGATTCCTCATTTGACACTCTGGCATTGATGATACAAGAACGTGCTGATTACAAGTCACTTGATCCCGCTGATATTCTCGAGAGGCTAAATACTCATGAGTTCCAACTTGCTGAAAAAAGAGATCTCTATGGTTCGAGCTATGGCAGATCACGTGCACTGAAGGCCAAGGCAGTATCTGAGTCCGAAGATGAAGACTCTGGTAGCAGCCTTGGTGATCCTGAAGAACTAAGCCATGATCTAGCTCTGCTCGTGAAGAAGTTCCAAAAGTTCTCAAGACGTGGTCGCCTTGGAAGACCCTCAAGGAGCAATGATTCCTCATCCAGTGACCACAAGAGGAGGCTCTGTCACAAATGCAAGAAACCTGGACATTACATTCAAGATTGTCCTCAGTGGGAAAAGGAATCAAAGAAGAAGAAATACAAGGATTACAGTTCTGATGATGCGAAGAAAAAGAAGAAATCCACAAAATCTTCATCATCAAAATCCTCAAAGCCTTCATATCACAAGAAGAGCAGCTCCAAGAAGGATAGGGCATTCATTGGCAAGGAAATGGACTCTGAGGCTGAATCTGAAGAAAATGATGAAGAGGAGACATCTGAGGAGTCCGAATCCAGAGTGGCGAGCCTAGCTCTTGCTACTGCATCCGTCAGCAAGTCTATCTTCAACACTGAAGAAAATGACCTCACCAACAAGGCTGATGAAGGCGATGATGACTACGCTCCCACCTATTGCTTCATGGCAAAGGGTGCCAAGGTACTCAAATATACCTCCTCTGAATCAAGTGAGAATGAATCTGATGAAAACCTTAAGCCCAACTATTCTAAACTTGCTAAGATTGCTGTAAAACAACAAAGGGCTTTAGAAAAGGTTCAAAACATGCTAGACAAAAGTGATGATATGTTGGGTGAAGAAATGGATCGCACTAAAGCCTTGACTGAAAATCTTCAGAGACTTCAGACTAGGTTTGACAATCTTCAAGGTCATCATAACACTCTCTTATCCGATCATGAGAAGCTTTCTTATGAATTTCTTCAAAGAAAGCAAGACCTTGAGAAGCTAAGAGTGAGTTATAAAGATCTTCAGAAGGAGCGCGATTCATTACTTGCTCAACAAATCAGCGCTTCTCAGGAAGAATTTGTTCCTCCATGTTTGAAATGCATTGAACGTGAATCTGCTAATTCTTCACCTGAATGTTCAAATGCTGCTAATGTTTCAAATTCTTCACATGCCTCTGCTATCACTAATTCCTCATCTGAGGACATTGCTAGTATCACTGACGATGCAGGGCTGAAGGAATTGTACATGACAGGCATGTACAAAAGCCTCAAAGGGCATCAGACTCTTTGTGATGTGCTTAAAAAGCAGATCCTCAACAGGAACCCTAGGAAAGAGGGTATTGCCTTTGAGAGGAAACTCAATGCTGATGGTACATATTGGAAGCCTGAGCAGTACCCCAAAACTACATGGGTTGCTGCAAAAGGACCTCCAGTTGACCCATCTAACTTATCTGGATTTGCATGTGAATCTCCTTGTTCTGATGATGAGTCATTTGACTCCAACTATAAACTGTTCAAAAATCAGAATGGTGAAGTATTTGCTAGATATGTTGGCACTAACTGCAGGAACGGTCCCCTATGAAGAAAATCTGGGTTCCCAAAAGATGCCTTGAAAATCTTCAGGTGGATGTCATCATGACGCCACCTGTGAAGAATAGGAACCCCAGATCAAATTCTTCATATGGACCAAATTCTTCATATGGATCCAAGTCCTCATACGGACCAAACTCCTCACATGGATCATATTCCTCAAAAGGATCAAAGTCCTCATATGAACATCATCGTGCTAACCCGTCTGTTTCGCAGGGAAGATCTAAGGATTATGGATATGTGCATTATTCTTCAAATCATTATGTCCATAAGTCCTCGAAGAATTTCTCTGCTTACTCTTATGCTTACTCTAACCCCTCTTATGTGAAACGAAATGGACTGGCTTCTATGCCATCCTTCTCGTATGGAGCTCGCAGAATGATGAACTCTTTGCCACCCCTTCAGATGTGGGTGGTGAAGAAAAAGAACTAATCTCTTCTGCAGGGTCAGGTCTCCAGACGTACGTAATCGTCTGAAGAATTTGCTGGAGACCTGAGTATGCCTGATAGGACGCAGGCTAATCATGAAGAAATGAACTTTCATTTCTCACGTCCTCATACTGCTTTATCTGTTCTTTTGCTTGATGAAATTGATCTGATGAATTGATGTCATATTCTTCACTGATGAAGTATATGAGTTTGTAAGCTGCACTAATTCATCTGCAGGATGATCAACCCAAAGCCACTGAGTGGGTCCTCGATAGTGGATGTACAAATCACATGACTGGTGACAAGAATCTATTGATGGATGCTCCATTATCTCCGTCGCATCTGAAGCATATCATCTTTGCTGACAAAGGCAAAAGTCAGGTATTGGGTCTAGGTAAGGTTGCGATCACAAAGGATCGACACATGGACAAAGTCATGCTTGTTGAGTCCTTAGGATACAACCTT
Source organism: Triticum aestivum (assembly GCF_018294505.1). Lineage (NCBI taxonomy): Eukaryota > Viridiplantae > Streptophyta > Magnoliopsida > Poales > Poaceae > Triticum > Triticum aestivum. The sequence continues at coordinate 592,906,942 of NC_057812.1, read as the reverse complement.
ATGTCTGTCTCAATGCTTTGTGATCTTGATATGGTTGTTGTCTTTGGCAAGTACCGTTGTGTTGTGGTTATGGAAGCTGACAATTCCAAAGTCTTCGAAGGCTTTAGGAGAGGAGACCTGTATATTGTTGATTTCTCTACAGGACCACAACCAGCCGTGTGTCTACTTGCAAAAGCTTCAGAAGGCTGGCTCTGGCATCGACGACTTGGTCATGCAGGCATGAGGAATTTGCACATGCTTGCGAAGAAGAAGCATGTCATTGGCATCGAGAATGTCAAATTCCTCAAGGATCACCTATGCGGAGCCTGTGAAGCTGGGAAGATGACAAAGGCCAAGCATCCAGCAAAGACTATCATGACCACTACTCGTCCATTTGAATTGCTTCACATGGATCTCTTCGGTCCTAATCATTATTCTGCTGTTTCAAATGAAGCATCTCAATATGGCTTTGTTATTGTTGATGATTACTCTCGATACACATGGGTACACATTGTTACTTACAAACATGAAGTGCAGGAAGTCTTCAAACGATTTTCCTCGAGGGCTTCAACCAACTTTGGTGTGAAGATCAAGCACATCAGAAGTGACAATGGCACTGAGTTCAAGAATTCTGGTCTCGATGACTATCTTGATGAACTTGGTATTACTCATGAGTTATCTGCTCCTTACACTCCTCAGCAGAACGGCGTCGTGGAGCGCAAGAACAGGACTCTTGCTGAGATGGCTCGCACTATGCTTGATGAATACAAAACGCCTCGTCGTTCTGGATTGAGGCAATTGATACTGCGTGCCACATCATCAACAGAGTATATCTTCACAAATTCTTCAAGAAGACTGCCTATGAACTCCTCACTGATAAGAAACCCAATGTAAGTTATTTCAAAGTCTTCGGTGCTAAATGTTGGATTAGAGATCCTCATCACAACTCAAAATTTGCACCGAAAGCACATGAAGGTTTTATGCTTGGTTACGGAAAGGACTCGCACACCTACAGAGTCTTCAACAACGTTCTTCACAAGGTTGTTGAAACTGTAGATGTGCGGTTCGATGAAACTAATGGCTCGCAAAGAGAGCACCTACCTACTGTGATAGATGAACCAGCACCTGAGGAAACTATCAAGTTCAAGGCTACTGAGGATGTCATTCCTACTGAAGAATCTGCTGAAGAATTCATTCCAGAACATGAAGAACGTCGAGCTAATGCACCTGAAGAAAATACTGAAGAAAATGGTGCTGAAGAGAATGCTGATCAAATTCTTCAACGACAACCAGCTCATCCTCGCATTGCAAAAGAAGTGCAAGTTGAAAAGATCATCAATGACATCAAAGCGCCAGGTCCTCTCACACGCTCAAAAGCTTCACATTTATCTAACTTTTGTGGGCACTATGCTTTTGTCTCTATCACAGAGCCCACTAAGGTAGATGAAGCATTTCTGGAGCCTGAGTGGATTCAGGCCATGCAAGAAGAATTACATCAGTTCGAGCTCAACAATGTCTGGGAACTGGTCAAACGTCCAGATCCTCGCAAGCACAATATCATTGGCACAAAGTGGATCTACCGCAACAAGCAAGATGAAAATGGCCTTGTGGTGAGGAATAAGGCACGGCTCATAGCTCAAGGCTACACACAGGTTGAAGGAATTGATTTCGATGAAACTTTTGCACCTGTTGCTAGACTTGAGGCTATTCGCATATTACTTGCTTATGCTAACCATCATGATATCACTTTATATCAAATGGATGTGAAAAGTGCATTCCTCAATGGTAAGCTTGAGGAAGAAGTATATGTTGCTCAACCCCCAGGTTTTGAAGATCCAAAGAATCCTGACAAAGTCTTCAGACTCAACAAGGCCCTCTATGGCCTCAAGCAGGCCCCACGGGCGTGGTATGATACCTTGAAGGAATTCTTCATGAAGAAAGGCTTCAAACCCGGTTCACTCGACCCTACTCTTTTCACTAAATCTTATGATGGTGAATTGTTTGTGTGCCAAATATATGTTGATGATATTATCTTTGGCTGTACTGACCAACGTTATAGTGATGAATTTGCCTATATGATGAGTGAAGAATATCAAATGTCTATGATGGGAGAGTTGAAATTCTTCTTAGGTCTTCAAATTCGTCAACAACACAATGGCATATTCATATCTCAGGAGAAATACCTCAAGGATGTACTGAGGAAATTCGGCATGCAAGATTGCAAAGGCGTCAAAATTCCTATGCCCACAAATGGCCATCTATGCACTGATGAAAATGGTATCGACTTTGATCATAAGGTATACCGCTCCATGATTGGCTCTTTATTGTACTTATGTGCATCTAGGCCAGATATAATGCTTAGTGTTTGCATGTGTGCCCGATTTCAAGCTACACCGAAGGAATCACACCATAAGGCTGTGAAGCATATTTTTTGGTATCTAGCTCACACACCAACACTAGGATTATGGTACCCCAAGGGCTCGGCTTTTGATCTCATTGGATATTCTGATTCTGACTATGCTGGTGATCGTGTGGACCGCAAGTCAACATCTGGTACATGTCATTTCCTCGGACGATCTTTGGTCTGTTGGTCCTCGAAGAAATAGAATTGCGTATCACTATCTACTGCTGAAGCTGAGTATATTGCCACTGGTTCTTGCTGTGCTCAATTGCTATGGATGAAGCAAACTCTCAAGGACTACAGCGTCAACATGAAGAATGTGCCTCTCTTCTATGAAAATGAGAGTGCCATCAAGATTGTTCACAACCCAGTTCAGCACTCGAAGACAAAGCACATTCGGATTCGTCATCATTTTCTTCGTGATCATGTGTTGAAGGGCGACATTTCTATTGAGCATGTGAAGACTGAAGAACAGCTAGCCGATATATTCGCAAAGCCCTTGGATGAGAAGAGATTTAGCAAGTTGCGATGTGAGCTAAATATCCTAGAATCTTTGAATGTTCTTTGAAAAGGACACTCATCCTAACACTTATGCAAAATTGATGACTTAGATGTGCAACACATGAAGAAACGTTTTTCTTCAATCAATGAAGAATAACACTCTTAGTGTGAAGAAATTAATGAAGAATTTGATTCTCAGAACCCTACGATAATTGTACGCGGTGTCTGAAATCATCATTCTTATACGGTGGGTCACGCCACCACCAAAAGTTGAAATTCCTCAATTGTTCATATTCTTCAACTTTGCATTGTCTTCACAGTTTCCGTTGTTTTTATTCATTGGCTATATATATAGTGTTACTATTCATCACCCAGGGTGCAGAATAAGTTATTATTCACCCGACGTAATCTTACGATCATTTCATAATTAAATTACGTTTGGAATTTAAATAGTTACATTCCTATTGATTCACTACGTAAAATTTGACATAAGAAAATAAAAATATAGGTCATAAGACAAGAAAATTTGCAGTTTATGTGTATTTTAGACTATGTTTTTACGTTTGTAATTTTACATAACATACAATATTTTTTACGGCGATTATATATTTTCTTACGGTGTCTTTTTGCGTCAGAAATAAGACAAAACTTACGGAACATAAAATTACGGTGCATTGATGGTAAAATAGAAGGGGGTGAAGAATAGCTATTCCTCACCCAGGGTGACGAATAGCACGACCCTATATATATATATGAGTTTATGTCCTCTACAGCATTCACTTATTGCTAATTCTTCAAGTTGGTTTTTCTGCTAAGTGAATGTGATCGGACCATTCCCCTCTATGCTATACTCAACCCAATCTATTCACAAATTCTTCATGTGCGTTCTATTTGAAACTCGTTCAAAATCTTCACTGTGTCCTTGTCAGCTGAAGAAATTGCGAACGGAACTTTAAAACCTATCTTATCTAAATTTTTGGCTTTGCCGCTCAAACCGTTCCGCATCCCACGATATACTTATCCTTTCACCCATGATCGCACATGATCTCCACCTCTCAGTACGTGGGTGACACATGTCAAGCGAATGAGAAGGGTCAGGGGCACGTTTGTCCAATTTCTTCGGGCGAACAGTTTTTCACCGTGGCTATAAATACCCCTCTTCCCCTTCCTCACTTCCTTTACTCTGCTCGACCTCTCTCCAGCTCGAGCTTCTCAAACCCTAGCACCGCCGCTACTTCATCGTCGTCGGTGAGGAAGAGCTTCACTGCCTCAACCTCGTCGCCGCCGTACTCGCGTCGGCCACAGAAATGTTCACTCCGCTGCCGCCATAGCCGTCTTCCTCCGCCGAGTTAGGGCATGGAAGATCTACACAGACGAACTTCACTTCTCCACCTCACTGTTCGTCATGTTCTTCATCCAGGGTAATTAAAAGTTACTTTTACTGCCCTCGTTGATTCGAATGATTATCTACAAAATCTTCAAAGGTGTTTTTCTTCATATCTTCACACACTAAACACCTCACAAGTCATCTGTTCTTGATTCGTTTCTCTAAGCATCATTTTTCTTCAAGATTCCTCAATTGTGTGGATCTTCGATCTATACAACTCTGGAACCTAAGATAAAGAACGCTTAGCGAAATTCTTCAAGACTCATCTGGTCAAATTCCTCAAACTTGTTCTTTATAAAACCTTCTGAGAACGCATATGACCTCTCCAAATTCCTCGCAACTATACTCTGTTCACATGTACTCATGTCAGCTGCTGAATCACTAGGTTCTCATCAACTTAACGCATTTGCAGCGTTCCTCGAAGAAAAGTTGCATTCTTCTTCAGTGAACTCGATTGTTCAAATTCCTCAACTGAAGAAAATGGCTGATGGTAAAAGACCACAGAAAGGAGGAAAGAAGCCTGAGGTTATGACTGCCTTTGAGATCCCTGATGACATCTATGCTGGGTACTGCACACCACTTGAGGAAGATAAAAATCAGCGCAAGGTGCGCATTTAGAAAATTGAAAGGAGATGGTCAAGAGAATGGAGGGAGTACAAGTATGTAACTCCAAAGTACATGAAGAAATTCGCACTCAATCCCCCATGCCCAAGAGCTCCATTGGCACCTGGCCAAATAGCAGATCCCACCAGCCTCAAGCGCGGTGAGGACTATCCTGATGATTGGGCCAAGCGCCAAACCAAGTTGGCTAAGCAAGCCTGAGAAGCAGTAAGGAAATTCAATGAAGACTCTGCTGCTGCTGCTGCCTCTGCTGTCAAGCCGAAGAAGGCTATGTTAAAGAAGCCTGCATGCAAGCCAAGTGCTTCACCAACAGTGCCTCAAGGCCAAGTTCCTCAGCAATGCCCTCACGGCCAGAATCCTCAAAGCGCTCACGGCAAATTCCTCATACTTCTCTTGCTCCTCCAAAGTCCTCAGCTGTTCCGACAAAGTCCTCAGCACCTGTGCATCTTGCCTCGTGCCAAAGGACTACAGGCATCTCCATTGCCTTAGGTGTCTCAGCTAGTTCCTCAGCTGCACCAAATTCCTCAACGGGACCCTCTCTACTAAAGATAAAGACCACTGCTGGATGAGGTCCTCGCCCAAGTCCTCAGAAGAAGCAAGTCGCTTTCCAAGTGTCGTCTGAAGAAGATGAAGCCGATAATGATGAACTTGCAGAAATCATCAGAGATAGGCAAGTCAGGGCCGCTAGAGCCAAGGGAACAGATGTGCCACTGCTTTTGGATCCCAAGTTGATCCTCGAATACATTGATGTTTGGCGTAAGGACCCCAACACTCCCATGCCTGATTACAAGCTGACTCCTGGCCAAAGTCACATGCTGACCCACTTCATTCAAGAACAAAAGTGGAAATTTGAGAAGGCCAGGCAGATCAAGAAAGCGCAATACAAGAAAGAGCGCCATCTGAAGAAAAACGTTATCTCTATGACAACTGAAGAACTTGTCATTACTCAATCTAAGATCAAGAAACTCAGTGATGAATTTGACGCATACCATGCTGATTGGCTTGGAGCCAAAGTTCGTTTTGTGAGACTTGCAGATAACTTCACTTCCAATGTTGCTGCCCCAATGCAACAGAAAATTCCTCAGGCTAAAGCATCCGGTCAGCTGACTGAAGAACATGCCGACACCGCTGATGAAAATCAGGCTGCTGAAGAAAACGTGAGTTCCAGGGCTGATGACTGCATTCTAGCCGCTGAAGAAATTGCTAGGGCATCCACTAGTGGTGCGCCTGAAGAAGCTGAAGAAATCAGGGCAACTGCATTAGTTGTGCCTGAAGAAAATCAACCAGATTCCTCTGCTCCTCCTGCGCCAATACCAACTCCAATCCTTCCATCTACATTAGATGTGAAGAAGACCAAGGCTGCAGAGCGTGCAGCAGTGAAGAAAAGAAAAGCATCAGCTACTTCAGATTCTTCAGCTCAGAAGAAGATGAAGCCTTTGACAAGCTCGTTTGAAAATCCCATTGATGCTGTTCCTCTCTCCACTATGCCATCAAAGGACCTTGTTCCTTTCGATGAAGAATATGAGATCCCTAGCGGGTCTAATGAAGAAAATCATTCTGCTGCTTCGTCAGAGCAGATTGATAAAGAAATTGAAATGGATACGATCCCTTCAACACCTGTTATCTCCTCGCCTATGCCTCAGTTCACAGCTGAAGAGGCTGGTGTTGAAGAAATGGAAGATGAAGATGTGGACGTTGGCTGATACACACCAGTGATGAGTGATGAATTCTGGGAAAGTTAGCATCCAAACTGTCCAATGTTCACATCGTTGCAACAGATACCTTAGTCCCCCGCACAAACTGTTCAAATGGGCTCTGAAGAAACTCACCCCACTTCATCTATACATGAGGAAATTCCAGCCACTAGCACTGAAGAAACTGCTGCTGCTGAACATCTGAAGACGCAGACTGCCACTAAAGACGAAACAGAAATTCCTCAGCCTGAAGAACCTGAGATTGCGATTCCTGAGGTCATGATGCAACTCACTGACACTCCTCTGCCCAAGCCCAAGGATCCATTCTCATGCAAGCAAAAGTTCAAGGCCGATGATTTCTTCGGCGAGCATGTATTCTTTGAAGACTACAACCCTTATAACTCTGCTCGCATTAGGAAGAGGCGTTTCTGGACTACTAGTCAAGCTAATTTCTATTCCTCAGTGCTGTTCAACAAAGAGAAAATCTTCTACCATGAGCACATTCCTCACGTGGATATGAAATCTCTGCCGTGCTTCGCACCAATCCTCAGTGTTCTTCACGATGCTGGACTGTTAAACTTTTGCTCTGACATCTGTGATTGGAATGAAGAACTGATTCTTCAATGTTATGTAACGCTACACATCACATGAGATTCTGAAGATGTGAATTCATGGGTGCTGGACTGGATGTCTGAAAACACTCACTACACTGCACCAGCTTCTGAACTGCTTCGTGCATTACCACTCAGTCCTCCCCTTGAAGAAGCTCGTTGCATCTACAGTGAACCTGAGCTTACAAATCACTACATGCAGGTTCTGATGAAACCTTTGAAGCCAGGTGAGGCCCCACGAACCAAATTCCTCGTGAAGGAATTGCTTTATGTGCCCAGAACTGTCTATCGTATTCTTACGAGAACAATGAGTCCTATCAAAGGCCATGACTCATCTGATGAGGAAATTGTTGGCATCATGAAGAATCTGGTATTCAACATCATTCATGGCATTCCTGTTAATTATCACAATTTCTTCATGAGGACTCTGGCAAATGTTGCACTATCTCCATTTGAGATGAAGCCTTATGCACCTTGGATTATGAGATTCCTCAAGACAAGGTCTTCACTCAACTATAAAGCTGATTTTCAGAATCATCTCAGCTACTTGCCCCCAATTGAAGTCCTCAAGCAGACCTATTCGTCAGTTGATGAAGGCACTCGTCCATTGGATGGTCAGTTTCGCAAAGCTACCTCTTATTCCACCAATGATGACTCTGCCACACATGACTCTGCCGATGCACCCAAGTCTACTCCTCAAGCCACTGCTCCTCGTGTGATGACTGATCGTGAGCTTCTGCTTAGTCTTCACCAGAAGGTGGATCGAAATCATAAATGGGTTAAGCGTCAGTTTGGTTCATTTCTTCATAACATGACTGCTACACACAATGCAGTGAAGAAAAACCATCACTACCTCCATGAAGTTTTTGGTCGCACCTGGGCAATACTGTCACATCTGTATGGTGAAGACGATCTGAAGAAAATGGGTCTCAAGGAAGATTTTGACTGGTCTGCACCTAAAAAAGGGCAACCTGGTGCATGTAGCTCCCGCTTGCGCAGGGTCCAGGGAAGGGTCCGACCACTTTGGGTCTATAGTACGCAGCCTTTCCCTACATTTCTGTAAGAGGCTGTTTCCGGGACTTGAACCCATGACCTCATGGTCACAAGGCAGTAGCTTTACCACTGCGCCAAGGCTCCCCTTCTAAAGGGGCAGCCCCAGTGCATGTAGCTCCCGCTTGCGCAGGGTCTGCACCTCCACTGAAGAAATTCAAGAAGGTCAAAGTTCCTTCTCTGGTGGCTAGCTTATTTTCTTCATCGCGCGACACCAATGAAAATGAAGACCTGGACGACACTGCGGCAGGCCCTACTACAACAAACGACCCAACAATGCTGACGCTCCTTCATCAACTTGATATTCTTCAGGGGCATTAGTCCTCATATTCGATCCTTTTGGTCATTTGATGACAAAGGGGGAGAATTTTGAGTTAGTCTTCAAGCGGGTCTTTCTATATGGGTGTTTTTTGTTAAGTTAAAACTCTCGTTCTTCTGAGACTTTATTGGATTGAGTTGTAAACTTAAACCCGATGGTGCTCTGATACTTGCATGCTTATTCCTCATATATGCTAATGCACGCATGCTGAATTACATTAGTCACCATGTTTCATCATGCATTTCAAATTCTTCATTGTGATATGTCAAATGCGTGTATGAATTACAAGATATAGGGGGAGATCTCCATGATTCAACTCTTCAAGTGTGCATTGCTTCAAAAGCAAATTCCTCACTATGCACATCTTCAGGGGGAGTTCTTCTATATCTTGCAATCAAATTCCTCAATATCAGTATTTGCACTTCATATGTTTATCCCCGTTGAAAACTTAACCTATATTGTCATCAATCACCAAAAAGGGAGAGATTGTAAGTGCATCTAGTGCCCCTTAGTGATTTTGGTGTATTGAAGACTTATAGGTTAAGGGACTAATGCGTTTGTGAGTGTACACAGGTCTATAAGTCTATGAGGAGTTTGATATTTACAGAGAAAGTCGACCCCTAAAAATGAAGTTCTTTGACTGAAGACTTTGAATCTCTGAAGACTTTCTGAAGACTTTGAAAGTGAAGAAATTGGTGTGACCGTGAAGACTTGGTATTCATTCGAGGAACATGAAGTGTGAAGACTTTTGTTTTCATAGTTTCATTTTCTCTTTCTTGAGTCATAGGAAACACCATATTGTTAAAGGGGGTCGAGGAAATACTAAGGAAAAATTTCCATGTGATGCTCAACTCAAAATCCTACACCTACCAATCCCTTCGAGTGAAGCCATTGGAAATCTCATACAGTTCAGTCAATTTCTTCAGTGATAGAGACGAAGTTCTTCTAGTCTCTGAGGAATTTGTTTTGACTGAGGAGTTAGGAATTCGCCAGTGTGGATTACCTACACAGTGAGGAACATGATAGCCCTGAGGATTTTGCTACTCAAAATTCCGACCGTTGCTGTGCTATGCGCGAGCTGTCCCAAAATATCTATCCACCTAACGGTCATATCAGTGAAGGGCATTTATGTCTTATCATGTCAGGTTGCTCCCTAGGCTATAAATAGCCGCCCCCTACAACCACTAGCTGGTTGGCTGCTCCAAGAGAAACTGACACTTGTCATTTGAGAGCAACCCATCCTCCGAGGACTTTGAGCGAAAATCATCAAGTGAGGAAAAATCCAAACCCAAACACCTACAAACCCCAAGTGATTGAGCATCACTGAAGAGATTGATCCTGCGTGCATCTGACGCTTGTTACCTTTGAAGACTGTGCTTCTTCCAGACGGTTAGGCGTCATGGTCTAGAGCATCCAAGAGGAATTGTGGATCACCGTGTGACCAAGTTTGTGAAGGTTCGGAAGTCACCTGAAGACTTACCACGAGTTATTGGGCGAGGTCTGTGTGACCTTAGTTCAAGGAGAATACGGCGAGGACTTGGTGTCCCGAGCTGCGTGCTCAGGATTGGGTGTCCGGGACTGTGTGTCCTCGAGTTTAAATACTCAGTCGCTCCAACCAGACATACAACTGAGACAGCAGTTGGAACTGGTCTACCAAATCATTGTCTTCACCAAGCTTACTGGTTCTATTTCCTCAACTCTTTCATTTCCTCATAACTGTGTCGTGTGCTTGTTCATATCTGTGTTTGATGACTTTGACTGAAGACTTTCTCAATTTCCTTAGTTCAATTTCTTTAGTCTATTTGTCTTCAGCCTGTGTTATCCTGTGCTTATGCTACCTGTACTCTGTGCCTGTCTTCATTTCATCATGATGACCATGCTTGTATTCTGTTATGTTTACTTTTGAGTACTTATTCCGCTGCTAGTAGTTCTTCGCTACGGAATTTCCTCATCGGCAAATTCCTCAGTGAAGAATTTCATAAAAATCGCCTATTCACCCCCCTCTAGTCGATATAACACACTTTCAGGGTTTCCTGGGAGGGGGTGTCGGGGTAGATGTAGGCGGAGGAGCCGGCGGATGGCCGACGCGTGGCAAGGCACGGCCATGGCCGGGGGATGCCTGCCACGACCCCTTCCTCATGTACAGAGGAGGGAGATGAGTCAAGGGAGGTGGGCTAGGCCTTCCCTTTTGCTAGATGGGCCATAGCGCCAATAGATTAGGTCCTCTTCTTCCTCTTTCTCTTTTGTCTTTTCTTTTTTTAATTAAAATAGAGAGAGGAAATGATTTATTTGAGCATCCAAAGGATTTAGGAAAAATATGGGACTTGGCCCATTAATTCCTCCACATTTTTAGGTACTGCCACAAATAGTTTGGAGGCAAGAGGAATTGTCTAGGAATTTTGGAAATTGGGAATGGCATATTTAAATGCTGCTGGAACACTAATTAATTTCCAGAGGCAATTTGGGAACTCCAAAGATTTTGGTTTTAACATGAAAAATACTTAGTGAATATTTGTCATATTGTGAACTATTTTTATTGCATGAAAGAAGAAGAAATTTTTTGACATGCAATTTGAATTTGAAGCAGATTTTGGACAAGTGACATTTTGGCATGATGACATGACCTTTATTATGGGGAGATTACTGTAGTGTGATGTTGGAGATGTTACAATAGCCTACCGAATACTAATGGACAAGAGGTAAACTTATTTGCCTGGCTTGCCGGAGATCACTGTGCCGTGCAATCTTCCCGTCCCTTGTCGGAGCTTTGTTCACGATAGGAACCTGCAACTCCATGTAGATGAGAATGAATGCAAGATGCAATCCTATCTATATGCATATGCGAATGCTCATGAAATGCTTATGCAGTGATCTGGGTGTGCTCATGCATGCATGCAATCTTAGTTGCCCCCCTACACCGCTTCTTTATTTTCTCTTGCACGGGGTCATCGCCCCATCTCTGTACAAGGGGTTACATGCAGCTGAGGGAAGGGCTGTACAAAAGGGACTGTCCGGCAACCTCGCGCCTTACGAGTAGTACTTACGGAGATGCTCAATATTTCATGAGTTTTGCAACTAAGTGCCATCCCCGGTCTCCAGACAGACTGCGCCAGGTCTGGTGATTCGTACCACCCAGTAAGGGCCTTCCCACTTCGGTGATAACTTGTTTGTACCCTTGGCGGACTGAATGCACCCAAGGACAAGGTCACCTTTCTCAAAACACCGGGCACAAACCCTGCAGCCATGATAGCGATGCAGGGCTTGCTGATAGTGTGCAGCACGCGTAGCAGCCCGGTCACACCAGTGCTGATCTTGCGCTACTTCATCGTAGGAAAGCACTCGAGGAGACCCGTAAATGAGTTCCATGGGGATAACTGCTTCTGCCCCGTAGACCAAGGAGAAGGGAGTCTGCCCGATAGCTCAGTTAGGTGTCGTTCTGAGGGTCCAGAGAACTACCGGCAGCTCCTCAATCCACCACCTGCCGTGCTTTTGCAGTGTATTAAAAGTTCTTGTCTTGAGTCCAAGAAGCACTTCAGCGTTCGCCCTCTCAGCTTGTCCATTGCTCCGGGGTGTGCCACAGAAGCAAATGAGACCTTGCATCCGAGGGCATGAACGTATTACATGAAGGTGTGGCTCGTGAACTGGGTGCCGTTGTCTGTGATGATCCTTGTGGGAACTCCGAAATGACACACCAATTCTTTCAAGAACTTGATAGCTGACGGAGCAGTCACCTTTCTCACGGCAGTCACTTCCGGCCACTTTGTAAACTTGTCGATGGAAACGAACAAGAATTCAAAGCCCCCATTGCTCGGGGGAAGGGGCGGAGGATATCGAGCCCCCAGACCGAAAATGGCCATGATAGAGGGATTGTGTGAAGGGCTTGGGCAGGCAGGTGTGTTCTCTTGGAATGGAACTGACAGGCTTCACATGTCATGACGAGCTCGACATCATCTTGGAGGGCTGTGGGCCAATAGAGTCCTTGCCGGAATGCTTTCCTAACTAATGCCCTTGGTTCAATGTGTGAGCCGCACATTCCTCTGTTAATCTCAGCCAACAGTTCCTTTCCATCCTCCCGACAAACACACTTCAATTTCACACCATTGGGCCTCATTCTGTACAGAGTGTCATCGACAAAACTGATACATACTGGCCCTCCGGGCTACTTTCTTAACTTCATCTTGGTTGCCAGGGAGTTCTCCGGTTTGGAGGAAGTGGACAATGTGCCTTGCCCAAGTTGGAGCCTGAGGCTCGGCAACAAGGACTAGAGGCACCTCCTCAGCTGCGGGAGCACCAACCTCGTTCATGGGATACATAGGCCCAACTAGAGGGTGTGGTCCGGCAGGCTGTGAGGAGTTGTTTCCGGCAGGGTCTCTGCTAGGAGAGGCTTACTGTAGTCCAACTTTCTCCTCTTTCGGGCCATTGTGGCTGGTGATACGGAGGGTTGATAGAGATGGAGAACAAAAGTTCTTGGTTCCACAGGAAGCTTATGCACATCACACTTTGACAGGTGATCAACTATGTTGTTTTCCGCACGGGGTATGTGCTTTGTTTTTAACCCATCAAAGTGCTCCTCCAATCTCCTTACTTCCTTGATGTATGCTTCCATCAATGGGCTTTGGTAATCCTTGTTGACTTGTCTTACCACGAGCTATGAATCTCCTCGAATGATTAACTTATTAATTCCCAATTCTGCTGCAATCCTGAGCCCGGCAAGGAGCCCTTCATACTTTGCTGTATTGTTGGTGGCTTCTTCCTAGGCAAAGTGCATCTGGACGACGTACTTCAAGTGCTCCCCGGAGGGGGCGACAAGAAGCATGCCATCCCCTGCACCTTGTAGGGAAAAAGCACCATCAAAATACATAATCCATTCTTGGGGTGATTCCTTGCCGGGGAGAGCTGTTTCCGTCACTTTCTCATTAGGGGTTGGCGTCCATTTGGCAATAAACTCTGCCAATGCCATGCTCTGAATGCTTGAAGTGCTCTCAAACTTCAAACCAAAGATAGATAACTCCAAATCCCATTCCACTATTCTGCCAGCTGCCTTAGGGTTTTGGAGTATCCTTTGCAACGGGAAACGAGTAACAACCGTGATATCATGGGCTTGGAAATAGTGGCACACTTTCCTTGAGGCCATGATAAGGCCAAAGATCAACTTTTGCAGGTCAGAATACCTCGATCTAGCCCCCCTGTAACAAGGAGCTGACGAAGTACACTGGGCGCTGCACTACTTTCTTCCTTTCCGTGTCCTTGGGGTTGTTTTCGTTGCCGTGCTCACTGCTGTCCTGATCTCTTTCTGACCCTACCATGATCTGACCACTTTCTGGTTCATCTACCTCTCACTATGCTACCAAGGCTACACTGACCACCTGGTTGGTTGCCGCCAAGTACAACAACAGTGGTTCTTGGGGTTTGGGCGTAACCAAGGAGGGTATGGATGACAGGTAGGATTTTAACTCTTGCAAAGCTGCATCTGCTTCCGGGGTTCACTTCATAGGCCCTGCCTTCTTCAAAACCTTGAAGAACGGCAGGGCACGCTCGGCAGACTTGGAGATGAATCTGCTCAGTGCGGTAATGCATCACGTCAAGCGCCTCACATCCATAACTGTCCTTGGCGCTTGGATCTGCTCAATGGCCTTGATCTTGTTGGGGTTGGCTTCGATTCCCCAATGGGACACGAAGAATCCAAGTAGCTTGCCAGAGGGAACACCAAATACACACTTCTCCGGATTGAGCTTCAGATTGATCTTGCGCAGATTAGAAAATGTTTCTTTCAAATCCTGGATAAGGGTGGCCTTATCTTTGGTTTTGACCATGATGTCATCCATATAGGCTTCTATATTTCTGTGCAACTGTGGCTCAAAACCAATCTAGACTGCTCTTGTAAAAGTGGACCCGACACTCTTCAATCAGAACGGCATACGGATAAAGCAGTACGTACCACACGGAGTGATGAATGACGTCTTCTCTTCATACTCCTTCAACATGAAGATTTGATGATATCCTAAGTATGCATCCAGAAAGGAGAGCAAATCACATACCGAAGTGGAATCCACGATCTGGTCGATGGGCGGCAAGGGAAATGGATCCTTCGGGTAAGCTTGGTTGAGATATGTGAAATTAATACACAGCCTCCACTTCCCATTAGCCTTCCGGAGCACTACTGGATTTGCTAACCATGTAGGATGCATTACTCTTCTGACCAAACTAGCTGCCTCCAATTTCTTGATCTCTTCGGCAATGAACTGCTGCCACTCCAAGGTCTGCTTCCGGACTTTCTGCTTGACGGGTCGGGCATGTGGGCAGACATCAAGGTGGTGCTCAATTATCTCCCTGGGAGCACCGGGGTTATCAGATGGTTGCCAGGCAAACACATCGATATTCGCTCATAGGAAGACAATGAGCGCGCTTTCCTATTTGTCATCAAGGGTGGCACTGATAGTGAAAGTACCATCAACACCGGCTAGCCCTGCCAGGACCTTCTTCACTTGGGGTGCAGTAACCTTGGACCTCTTGCTATTGGAACACTCCGGCACGTCGTCAACGGGTGCTGTGCACTCGGAGAGGGCACACTTTCCGGACTCCTTGCCGGAGGTTCTACAGTCCCTCTTCTTTCCTTTACTTTCCTTGGTGGGAGCTGCTGCTCCCGCAACCTCTGCTGCGACTGCATCTTGGTACATCTTGTCCATGCAGATAATTGCATCCTTCTCATCTGATGGGATAGTGATGACTCCCAGTGGCCTAGGTATCTTCAAAGTGTTATAAGCATAGTGGGATGCTGCCATGAACTTGGCCAGGGCTGGTCGTCCAAGAATCCCATTGTACGGTAGGGGGAGATCAACCACGTCAAACACAATATTCTCAGTCCGATAGTTCAGTTCTCCCCCGAACATCACCGGCAACGTAATCTTTCCCTTGGGATGACTCCTGCCAGGATTAACTCCTTGAAACGTGCCGGTGGCCTCTAGTTCTTCTTCTCCTATCTGAAGCCTATTGATGACTGCCGAGGAAATCATATTCAACCTGGCCCTGCCATCCACTAGCATCTTTGTGACCTTGAGGTTGCGAATTGCCGGGGAGACCAACAATGGAAAACACCCCACCGCGGTGGTGCGGCCAGGGTGATCCTCCTCATCAAAGATGATGGGCGTGCGGGACCACTTGAGCAATTTCTGGGCCTATGGTGCTGGTTCCATAGCATTGAACTCTCGTGCCCATCGCTTGAGTTGGCAATGAAAGGTGTGCAAGGATGCACCTCCGTCAATGCATAGGGCGTCAGTGGCCTTTTGAAATTCCCGCTCACTGGTTTCCTTTTCATTCCCTTCATCACTCACGTCACCACAAATTTCCTTCTCTTGGCCCCTGGTGGGTTTTCCTTGGTTCTGAACGGGCTTGCCGGGGCAGTTTGCTTCACTGCCTCGACCCTTACCGCCAGCAGCATTCTGACCTTTTTTCCTTATCACGCTTGTCATACTCTGCTCTCTGTTTCTTGATAAGTTGCTCAACCTAATAACACTCCTGAAGGTCGTGGCCTTTGGTCTGGTGGATCTTGCAGTACGGCCCATCACCTTTCCCAACTTTTTCCGTGGCAACGGCTTCCCAGCAGGCAGCGCATGAACCTTGGCTTTCTTGCCGGTACTAGGCATGCCCGAACCTTCCACAGTCATCACTGCCTTATCTCTTGGCTTCTTACTACACTTCTTGCCCTGTCTCTGACTGGTTGATTGATCTTCTTCCTCTGAATCAACATTGACACAATCCTCCTCTCCGCACAACTTACTTCCTTCCTCCATTCGAGTACACTTGTCCACCAGTGTGTATAGCTCCTTCACAGTCTTGGGCGACCACACATTCATCTTAGAACGAATGCGACGGTTGCACACATTGGACTAGAAGACTGCTATAATAGCTGCCAGATGGATATTTGGAATATTTCTATGAACTTTGCTGAATCTCTGTAAATACTTACGAAGGGTTTCTCCTTCCTTCTGCTGGAGAAGCTACAGGTCGCTGGGCCTGCCGGGCTCTTGGCGCCCACCGGTGAAGGCACCGATGAACTCGTGGCATAGGTCTGCCCATGATGAAATGGAGTTCTCCGATAGGTGCATTAGCCAAGACCTGACATTGTACTTGAGGGCCAAAGGGAAGTAGTTGCCGAACACCTTCTCATCTCTTCCCCCGGCAGCCTGAACAACAATGGTGTAGATGCTCAGGAACTCTACCGGGTTCAGCCTCCCGTCGTACTTCTCAGGTACCTCTAGCTTGAACGTGCGGACGGACGTCCAACGGACTTACCGCATCTCACGTGTAAAGGCAAGTCAGCCGACCTCGAAAGGTAGGCACCCGGCAACTCCGAGCGCAGGCACGTCGACGTTGAGGCCGTCGCACCCGTCGGTCTGGCGGGGGTCGTTGCGGCGCCGCTCATCGACGGCGCACGTGTCTCCCCGCCGCCTGCCTTCCAGGGTTTGGCGTTGGTCTAGACGTGCTCGAGGGTTGGAAGAGACCATCGAGACGTCATCGGGGTCTTGATTCTGCTGTTCCCGCGCCGGCTGCCGTGGCGGGGACTGAACCGTGGGGACGGCCCCCTCCGTACGGCCAGCAGTACGGGCAGTGGCTGTCGCTTGGAGAAGTCACGACGGGCAAGCTTGTCGCGAGCCCCCAGCTTCAGCAAAACCGAGCAGGCTTTGGATGGTGGCACACCATTCATCCATCTGCTCGGCTGCTGGCGGGAACCTCAAAAGTAGCTGAGCTCGCGCTATGGTCTCCGTAGCCATGCTTGGCATGGATGTTGATGATGTCGACCGCGCCGTGCCCACGCTGTCGTGGGATGACCATCGAGGCAGCGAGGTCGCACGATAGTGGTGCTCGAAGATCAGCAACTTTGTTGAGCGCAGTGGCTTCGTTGGCTCGTCTGGGAGGAGGCGCATCCGCGCGGCCGCCCCCATGGTGGGGGCGACCGGAGGGCGATGGCTCGCCCCAGACCGAGCGCCGTTGCTATGGCTGTGCTCACCGATAAGAGGAGGGGGTGCAGACGTAGTGACCCCCTCGCCCATACCTTGTAGAGCTTGACCGTCGAGACACTGTTGATGCTATTCTCTTCTGGCGTCTTCAGCCCCGCGTCGGCCGTAGGGGGAGTGCGGTTGCGCCACCTGCCCCAACCACGCCCCTAGTAGCGTTCACATCCTTGCTCACCCCCGCCTCCTCCGAGGCACTAGAGGTTGTGGGCGGCAGAGCCTTTGAGGTGGATGGATGGGCTGAAGGGCCAGACTTCTTGTTCTTAGGCGCCACGGTCGGTGGCGTCGTCGAAGATGAAGAAGGCGAGGAAGATGACGCGTGATACGTCTCCAACATATCTATAATTTTTGATTGTTCCATGCTATTATATTATCTATTTTGGATGTTTAATGGACTTTAATATGCTCTTTTATATTATTTTTGGGACTAACCTATTAACCGGAGGCCTAGTACCAGTTTCTGTTTTTGCCTATTTTAGAGTTTCACAGAAAAGGAATACCAAACGGAGTCCAAACGAAATGAAACCTTCATGATGATCTTTCTTGGACCGAAAGCAAACCAAAAGACTTGGAGTTGAAGTCTGGAACGCCATGAGGTGGCCACGAGGCAGGATGGCGCGCCCAGGGGGGTAAGCACGCCCCCACCCTCATGGGCCCCTCGTAGCTCCACCGACGTACTTCTTTTGCATATATATATATATATATATATACACTCTTATACCCTAGATCAATGAGGGAGAGCCACGAAACCACTTTTCCACCGCCGCAACCTTCTGTACCCGTGAGATCCCATCTTGGGGCCTTTTCCGGCGATCTGCCGGAGGGGGAATGAATCACGGAGGGCTTCTGCATCAACACCATAGCCTCTCCGATGGAGCGTGAGTAGTTTACCACAGACCTTCGGGTCCATAGTTATTATCTAGATGGCTTCTTCTCTCTCTTTGATTCTCAATACAAAGTTCTCCTCAATGTTCTTGGAGATCTATTCAATGTAATACTCTTTTGCGGAGTGTTTGCCGAGATCCGATGAATTGTGGATTTATGAACTTGATTATCTATGAATATTATTTGGTTCTTCTCTGAATTCTTATATGCATGATTTGATATCTTTGCAAGTCTCTTCGAATTATCGGTTTAGTTTGGCCTACTAGATTGATATTTCTTGCAATGGGAGAAGTGCTTAGCTTTGGGTTCAATCTTGTGGTGTCCTTTCCCAGTGACAGTAGCGGCAGCAAGGCATGTATTGTATTGTTGCCATCGAGGATAAAAAGATGGGGTTTACATCATATTGCTTTAGTTTATCCCTCTACATCATGTCATCTTGCTTAAAGCGTTACTCCGTTCTTATGAACTTAATACTCTAGATGCAAGCTGGATAGCGGTCGATGTGTGGAGTAATAGTAGTAGATGCAGAGTCGTTTCGATCTACTTGACATGGACGTGATACCTATATTCATGATCGTTGCCTTAGATATCTTCATAACTATGCGCTTTTCTATCAATTGCTCGGCAGTAATTTGTTCACCCACCGTAATACATGCTATCTTGAGAGAAGCCACTAGTGAAACCTATGGCCCCCGTGTCTCTTTCTTATTATATTGCATCTATTTTGTTTACATTGCATCTCGTTTACTATTTTGCAATCTTTACTTTCCAATCTATACAACAAATTAACAAAAATATTTACCTTACTATCTTTATTAGATCTCACTTTTGCGAGTGACCGTGAAGGGATTAACAACCCCTTTATCGCGTTGGTTGCAAGGTTCTTGATTGTTTGTGCAGGTACTAGGTGACTTGTGCGTTGTCTCCTACTAGATTGATACCTTGGTTCTCAAAAACTGAGGGAAATACTTACACTACTTTGCTGCATCATGCTTTCCTCTTCAAGGGAAAACCAATGCATGCTCAAGAGGTAGCAAGAAGGATTTATGGCACCGTTGCCGGGGAGATCTACGCCAAGTCAAGACATACCAAGTACCCATCATAAACTCTTCTCCCTCGCATTACATTATTTGACATTTGTCTCTCGTTTTCCTCTCCCCACTTCTAAAACGATTTTCAAAAACCTTTGCCTTTTCTTAGCCCCTTTTTCGTTCGTCTCTTTTCGCTTGCTTTGTGTGTGCTCGTGTGTTGGATTGATCGTTTGCCACGCTGGCTCAAGATAATACTAAATTGTGTGACTTTTCCAGTACGAACAACAATGATTTTATTAGCACTCCGATTGCTCCTACTACCGATGCTGAATCTTGTGAAATCAATACCGCTTTGTTGAATCTTGTTATGAAAGATCAATTTTCTGGCCTTCCTAGTGAAGATGCCGCTACCCATCTAAACAACTTTGTTGATTTGTGTGATATGCAAAAGAAGAAATATGTGGATAATGACATTGTTAAATTGACGCTATTTTCGTTTTCGCTTAGAGATCGTGCTAAAACTTGATTCTATTCTTTGCCTAAAAATAGTATTGATTCATGGAATAAGTGAAAAGATGCTTTTATCTCTAACTATTTTCCTCCCACTAAGATCATCTCTCTTAGGAACGATATTATGAATTTTAAGCAACTTGATCATGAGCATGTTGCACAAGCTTGGGAGAGGATGAAATTAATGATACGTAATTGCCCTCTAGGAGAAACATCCACTCCGGCAATTTTACAATTTGAATTTGTGGATGATTATACAAATTTTTTTATGCCGGATTGAATTTTGATTCTAGAAATCTTTTAGATTTAGCCGCAGGAGGCACTTTTATGAAATCACTTTAGGAGAAGATACTAAGCTCCTAGACAATATTATGGTTAATTATTCTCAATGGAACACCAAAAGATCCACTAGTAAAAAAGTTCATGCTATTGAAGAGATTAATGTTTTGAGTGGAAAGATGGATGAACTTATGAAATTGTTTGCTAATAAAAGTTTTTCTTATGATCCTAGTGATATGCCTTTGTCCACTTTGATTGAGAATAATAATGAATCCATGGATGTGATTTTTTTGGTAGGAACAATTTTGGTAACAACGCGTATAGAGGAAACGTTAATTCTAGGCCATTTCCTAGTAATTCCTCTAATAATTATGGTAATTCCTACATCAAATCTTATGGTAATTTTAATAAGACGCCCTCTGATTTTGAGACTAGTGTTAACGAATTTATGAATTTGCAAAAGAATTTCAATGCTTTGCTTGAAGGAAAATTGCTTAACATTGATGAGTTGTCTAGGAACATGGATAGAATTTCTCTTGATGTTGATTCTTTGAAACTTATATCTATTCCACCTAAGCATGACATCAATGAGTCTCTCAAAGCCATGAGAATTTCCATCGATGAGTGCAAAGAAAGAACCCCTAGGATGCATGCTAAAAAAGATTGCTTTGTGAAAGCGTGTTCTTCTAGTTTTCATGATAATAATGATGAAGATCTAAAAGTGATTGATGTGACTCCTATTAAATCTTTGTTTTCCAATATGAATATTGATAAATATGGGACTAGAGATGAGTCAACTTTACTTAAAAGGCGTCCCAATGATTCGGAGTTTTTAGATCTTGATGCAAAAATTAACAAAAGTGGGATTGAAGAGGTCAAAACTTTACAAAGCAATGAACCCACTATTTTGGATTTCAAGGAATTTAATTATGATAATTGCTCTTTGATAGATTGTATTTCCTTGTTGCAATCCGTGTTAAATTCTCCTCATGCTTATAATCAAAATAAAGCTTTTACTAAACATATCGTTGATGCTTTAATATAATCCTATGAAGAAAAGCTTGAACTAGAAGTTTCTATCCCTAGAAAACTTTATGATGAGTGGGAACCTACTATTAAAATTAATATTAAAGATTATGCCATGCTTTATGTGATTTGGGTGCTAGTGTTTCCATGATTTCAAAAACTTTGTGTGATGTGCTAGGTTTCCGTGAATTTGATGATTGTTCTTTAAATTTGCATCTTGCGGATTCCACTATTAAGAAACCTATGGGAAGAATTAATGATGTTCTTATTGTTGCAAATAGGAATTATGTTCCCGTAGATTTCATTGTTCTTGATATAGATTGCAATCCTACATGCCCTATTATTCTTGGTAGACCTTTCCTTAGAACGATTGGTGCAATTATTGACATGAAAGAACGAATTATT
Organism: Triticum aestivum; assembly: GCF_018294505.1. NCBI lineage: Eukaryota > Viridiplantae > Streptophyta > Magnoliopsida > Poales > Poaceae > Triticum > Triticum aestivum. The sequence continues at coordinate 592,885,232 of NC_057812.1, read as the reverse complement.
AGATTCCAATTTCCCTAAGGAAAAGCATGGAACAATTTCCTAGGAAGAAAATTAAATTGCCTTATGAATCTATTATGAGAGCTACTTATGGATTGCATATCAAAGATGATAATACCTAGATTTATTCTTTCTTTTATGCCTAGCTAGGGGCGTTAAACGATAGCGCTTGTTGGGAGGCAACCCAATTTTATTTTTGTTATTTACTTTTTGTTCCTGTTTAGTAATAAATAATTCATCTAGCTTCTGTTTATATGTGGTTTTATGATTTAATTAGTGTTTGTGCCAAGTCGAACCTTTGGGAAGACTTGGGTGAAGTCTTTGCGATCTTGCTGTAAAAAACAGAAACTTTTGCGCTCACGAGATTAGCTGCCATTTTTTACTGGAGAGTGCTCTTAGATTGATTCGTTTTGAAGATGATTAATAGACAAATTACTCATGTCCACCAATTTATTTAAGAATTTTTGGAGTCCCAGAAGTATTCTAACATTACAGATTTCTACAGACTGTTCTGTTTTTGACAGATTCTGTTTTTCGTATGTTGTTTGCTTATTTTGATGAATCTATGAGTAGTATCGGGGGGTATGAACCATAGAGAAGTTGGAATACACTAGGTTTAACACCAATGTAAATAAATAATGAGTTCATTACAATACCTTAAAGGGTGGTTTATTTTCTTATACTAACGGAGCTCATGAGATTAACTATTGAGTTTTGTGTTGTGAAGTTTTCAAGTTTTTGGGTAAAGATTTGATGGATTTTGGAATAAGGAGTGGCAAGAGCCTAATCTTGGGGATGCCCAAGGCACCCCAAGGTAAAATTCAAGGACAACCAAAAGCCTAAGCTTGGGGATGCCCCGGAAGGCATCCCCCCTTTCGTCTTCGTCTATCGGTAACTTTACTTGAGGCTATATTTTTATTCACCACATGATATGTGTTTTGCTTGGAGCATCTTGTATGATTTGAGTCTTTGATTTATAGTTTACCACAATCATCCTTGCTGTACAGAACTTTTTGGAGAGACACACATGAATTGGTATTTATTAGAATACTCTATGTGCTTCACTTATATCTTTTGAGCTAGATAATTTTGCTCCAGTGCTTCACTTATATCTTTTTAGAGCACGGTGGTGGTTTTATTTTATAGAAACTATTGATCTATCATGCTTGACTTATATTATTTTGAGAGTCTTTTAGAATAGCATGGTAATTTTCTTTGGTTATAAAACTATTCCTAATATGATGGGCATCCAAGATAGGTATAATAAAAACTTTCATATAAAGTGCGTTGAATACTATGAGAAGTTTGATTCTTTATGATTGTTTTGAGATATGAGGATGGTGATATTAGAGTCATGCTAGTAAATTAATTGTGAATTTGAGAAATACTTGTGTTGAGGTTTGCAAGTCCCGTAGCATGCACGTATGGTAACCGTTGTGCAACAAATTTGAAGCATGAGGTATTTCTTTGATTGTCTTCCTTATGAGTGGCGGTCGGCGACGAGCGATGGTCTTTTCCTACCAATCTATTCCCCTAGGAGCATGCGCGTAGTGCTTGGTTTTTGATGACTTGTATATTTTTGCAATAAGTATGTGAGTTCTTTATGACTAATGTTGAGTCCATGGATTATACACACTCTCACCCTTCCACCGTTGCTAGCCTCTCTAGTACCGCACAAATTTTGCCGGTACCATAAACCCACCATTTACCTTCCTCAAAACAGCCACCATATCTACCTATTATGGCATTTCCATAGCCATTCCGAGATATATTGCCATGCAACTTTCCACCGTTCCGTTTATGATGACACGCTCCATCATTGTCATATTGCCTTGCATGATCATGTAGTTGACATCTGTAAGGACATATTTATCCCTAAGTATTTTGGTGATTGATGACACCACATTTGCGGACTAATCGTGTGCCATGAGTTTTCCAGACTCTTCTCTGCTAGGCACAAGACGATTGGGTGCCCCTCGAAGACTGACGAAGACGGCGTCTTTTCTACGTTTCTTTTTGGTGGATTTGAGTCGTAGGGAAGCCGTACTATTAAAAGGGGGTCCGCGTTGAAAGGTTTGGGTGGAATCATCACGTAGACGTCTCCTTTTATCCCCTCCTTCTTCCTTGGAGCTTCCTCCGTTTTTCCTGCCTCCTTTGACTGGCTGCTGTTGTGGTTGCGGTAGTATTGCTCCTGGATCAATGGTAGTACCGTGGGCATCCACGGTAGTACCGCGCGGTGGCGCGGTAGTACCGCTGGTGCTCATGGTAGTACCGCTCCCCTGGAACCGCACTACCGCTGCCCACCAGGCTAGTGCCGCCCCTTTGCGGCAGTAGGAGCGGATGTAATTTTTTACATCTGCACCTGCCGCGGTAGTACCACTTTCGCTGTGCGGTAGTACCGCGCTATGCGGTCAGGCAGTAGTACCGCCCCTCGGCAGTACTACTGTGTCGAGTTTTTGCTACTTCCATTTTTTTGCGGAAGTAGGCACGGAAGTTCCCCTTCCCCCTGGATGGAACTTTTGCCTTACGGTAGTACCGCATTGGGGGCGCGGTAGTACCGTGCGTGCGGAAGTACCGCCCCCAGCTTGCATCTGTTTCCCTGACTGGGGTTGCGGCAGTACCGTGGGACGGTACGGTAGTACCGCACTGCCATGCGGTAGTACCGCTTGGTTGCAAGCAGTAGTACCACGCGGCCTTGCGGTAGTACCGCTGGCCAGGCGCGGTAGTGCCGCTGGCCGCGGGCTGGTTGGTGGGTAACGGTTGGATCTTTTCCACACACTATATAAATGGTCTCCTTCTTCCCCGTTGACTCATCTCTTCCACCATTAAAGCTCCATTATTGCTCCAAGCTCCATTTTCGCCCGATCTCACTCCCTAGCCAACCAAACTCGTTGATTTGCTCAGGAGTGGTTGAGAAGGCCCCGATCTACACTTCCACCAAGAGATATTTGATTCCCCCTACTAATCCCTTGCGGATCTTGTTACTCTTGGGTGTTTGAGCATCCTAGACGATTGAGGTCACCGCGAAGCCATAGTCCATTATGGTGAAGCTTCGTGGTGTCGTTGGGAGCCTCCAATTGAGTTGTGGAGATTTCCCCAACCTTGTTTGTAAAGGTTCGGTCGCCGCCTCCAAGGGCACCAATAGTGGAATCACGGCATCTCGCATTGTGTGAGGGTGTGAGGAGATTACGGTGGACGTAGTGGCTTCTTGGGGAGCATTGTACCTCCACACCGCTCCAACGGAGACGTACTTCCTCTCAAAGGGAAGGAACTTCAGCAACACATCCTCGTCTCCACAGTCTCCACTCTTGGTTATCTCGTGCCTTTACTTGTGTAGCTTATTTGTTTCATATATCTTGCTTGCTTGTGTTCCTATTCGTGTTGCATCATATAGGTTGCTCATCTAGTTGCATATCTAAACAACCTACTTTGATGCAAAGTTTAAATTGCTAAAGAAAAGCTAAAAATTGATAGTTGCCTATTCACCCCCCTCTAGTCAACCATATCGATCCTTTCAACATCGTATTTGTGGCAAAGCCACCATTCATAATTTTTTCATACATGTCACTCTTGATTCATTGCACATCCCGGTACACCGCCGGAGGCACGCATATAGAGTCATATTTTGTTCTAAGTATTGAGTTGTAATTCTTGAGATGTAAATAAATAGGAGTGTGATGATTATCATTATTAGAGCATTGTCCCATGCGAGGAAATAAAAACAAAGAGACCAAAGAAGCCTAACAAAAAAAGAGAGAAAAAGAGAGAAGGGACAATGCTACTATCCTTTTCCACACATGTGCTTCAAAGTAGCACCATGATCTTCATGATAGAGAGTCTCTTATTTGTCACTTTCATATACTAGTGGGAATTTTCGTTATAGAACTTGGCTTGTATATTTCAACAATGGGCTTCCTCAAAATGCCCTAGGTCTTCGTGGTCAAGCAAGTTGAATGCACACCCACTTAGTTTCTTTTGTTGAGCTTTCATACATTTATAGCTCTAGTGCATCCATTGCATGGCAATCCCTACTCACTCACATTGATATCTATTGATGGGCATCTCCATAGCTCATTAATATGCCTAGTTGATGTGAGACCATCTTCCTCCTTTTTTGTCTTCTCCACAACCACCATTCTATTTCACCTATAGTGCTATGTCCATGGCTCGCGCTCATGTATTGTGTGAAAGTCGAAATTTTTTGAACATTCTAAAGTATGAAACAATTGCTTGGCTTGTCATCGGGGTTGTGCATGATTTGGATATTTTGTGTGACGAAGATGGAGCATAACCAAAATATATTATTTTGTAGGGATGGACTTTGTTTGGCCATGTTATTTTGAGAGGACATGATTACTTTGTTAGTATGCTTGAAGTATTATTATTTTTATGTCAATATTAAACTTTTGTCTTGAATCTTTCGGATCTGAACATTCATGCCACAATAAAGAAAATTACATTGATAATTATGTTAGGTAGCATTCCACATCAAAAATTCTGTTTTTATCATTTACCTACTCGAGGACGAGCATGAATTAAGCTTGGGGATGCTTGATACGTCTCCAACCTATCTATAATTTTTGATTGTTCCATGCTAGTATATTATTTGTTTTGGATGTTTAATGGGCTTTAATATGCTCTTTTATATTATTTTTGGGACTAACCTATTAACCGGAGGCCCAGTGCCAGTTTCTGTTTTTTTGCCTATTTTAGAGTTTCGTAGAGAAGGAATACCAAACGGAGTCCAAATGGAATGAAACCTTCGCGATGATCTTTCTTGGACCGAAAGCAAACTAGAAGACTTGGAGTTGAATCTGGAATGCCACAAGGTGGCCACGAGGTAGGAGGGCGCGCCCAGGGGGTAGGCGCACCCCCACCCTCATGGGCCCCTCGTAGCTCCATCGACACACTTCTTTTGACTATATCTACTCGTATACCCTAGATCCATGAGGGAGAGCCACTAAACCACTTTTCCACCGCCACAACCTTCTATACCTGTGAGATCCCATCTTGGGGCCTTCTCCGGCGATCTGCCAGAGGGGGAATCGATCACAGAGGGCTTTGATACGTCTTCGTCGTATCTACTTTTCCAAACACTTTTGCCCTTGTTTTGAACTCTAACTTGCATGATTTGAATGGAACTAACCCGGACTAACACTGTTTTCAGCAGAATTGCTATGGTGTTATTTATGTGCAGAAACAAAAGTTCTCGAAACGACCTGAAACTTCACGGAGCATCTTTTCAGAAATAATAAAAAATCCTTGCAAAAGATGAAGACTAGGGGGCCCACCACCTGTCCACGAGGGTGGGGGCGCGCCCCTACCTCGTGGGCCCCCTGGAGCTCCTCCGACGTGAACTCGAACTCTATATATTTGGTTTCGGAGAGAAAAAAATCAGAGAGAAGAAACCATCGCGTTTTACGATATGGAGATGCCGCCAAGCCCTAAAACCTCTCGGGAGGGCTGATCTGGAGTCCATTCAGGGCTCCGGAGAGGGGAATCCATCGCCATTGTCATCATCAACCTTCCTCCATCACCAATTTGATGATGCTCACCGCCGTGCATGAGTAATTCCATCGTAGGCTTGCTAGACGGTGATGGGTTGGATGAGATCTATCATGTAATCGAGTTAGTTTTGGTAGGGTTTGATCCCTAGTATCCACTATGTTCTGAGATTGATGTTGCTATGACTTTGCTATGCTTAATGCTTGTCACTAGGGCCCGAGTGCCATGATTTCAGATCTGAACCTATTATGTTTTCATCAATATATGAGAGTTCATGATCGTATCTTGCAAGTCTATAGTCACCTATTATGTGTTATGATCCATTAACCCCGAGGTGACAATAATCGGGATACTTACCGGTGATGACCGTAGTTTGAGGAGTTCATGTATTCACTATGTGTTAATGCTTTGGTCCGGTATTCTACTAAAAGGAGGCCTTAATATCCCTTAGTTTCCGCTAGGACCCCGCTGCCACGGGAGGGTAGGACAAAAGATGTCATGCAAGTTCTTTTCCATAAGCATGTATGACTATATTCAGAATACATGCCTACATTACATTGATGAATTGGAGCTAGTTCTGTGTCACCCTATGTTATGATTGTTACATGATGAACCGCATCCGGCATAATTCTCCATCACCGATCCATTGCCTATGAGCTTTCCACATATTGTTCTTCGCTTATTTACTTTTCCGTTGCTATTGCTATCATCACTACAAAATACCAAAAACATTACTTTTGCTACTGTAACCTTTTGCTACCAGTACCGCTACTATCATATTACTTTACTACTAAATAATTTGCTGCAGATATTAAGCTTCCAGGTGTGGTTGAATTGACAACTCAGCTGCTAATACTTGAGAATATTCTTTGGCTCCCCTTGTGTCGAATCAATAAATTTGGGTTGAATACTTTACCCTCGAAAACTGTTGCGATCCCCTATACTTGTGGGTTATCAAAACTATTTTATGGCGCCGTTGCCGGGGAGCATAGCTCTAATCTTTGAGTCACTTGGGATTTATATCTGCTTATCATTATGAAGAACTTGAGAGATCCAAAAACCAAGATTTATCCCTCAACTACGAGGGGAGGTAAGGAACTGCCATCTAGCTCTGCACTTGATTCACCTTCTGTTTTGAGTAAGCTTGCGACACCTAAACCTACTTCTGCTATTCGTTCTGATATGTCGCATGTTATTGATGATGCCACTTCTGCTATGAATGATACTTATGATGAAACTACTTCTATGCTTGATACTACTGTGCCACTTGGTGAATTTCTTGATGAACAACTTGCTAGGGTTAGAGAGAATGAAAATATTGAATATGATAATATTGATGCAAGTGATGATGAAGACTCTTCCCCTAATAATGAATCACTAGTTATTCCTGAGGGTTATGTTTTTAATAAAGAAGCTTCTTTAGCTATTTTAGCTTGCAAAGATAGATACGAACTTAAGAGGTTATTAGCTAAATGGAATACGCAATCTCTAAATGCTAGGATGAAACCTGACCCTGCTTTTGCTACTTCACCTATCTTTGTTACTGATAAAGATTATGAATTCTTTGTTGATCCTAATATAGTTACTTTGGTTGAATCTGATCCTTATCATGGCTATGAATCTGAAACTGTTGTGGCACATCTTACTAAATTAAATGATATAGCCACCCTGTTCACTAATGATGAGAGAACTCGCTACTTTTATATCCTTCAAATATTTCCGTTCTCATTAAAGGGTGATGCTAAGATATGGTTTAATTCTCTGGATCCTGGTTGTGTGCATAGTCCCCATGATATGATTTATTACTTCTTTGCTAAATATTTCCCTGGTCATAAGAAACAAGCTTCTTTAAGGGATATATATAATTTTGTGCAAATTGAAGAAGAGAGTCTCCCACAAGCTTGGGGGAGGCTTCTCCAATTACTTAATGCTTTGCCTGATCATCCTCTTAAGAAAAAAGAAATACTTGATATCTTTTATAATGGACTAATCGATGCCTCCAGAGATTACCTGGATAGTTGTGCTAGTTCTGTTTTTAGGGAAAGAACACCGGATGAAGCTGAAATTCTATTGAATAATATGTTGGCAAATGAAAATAATTGGACACTTCCTGAACCAGTTCCTGAACCATCTCCTGAGCCTATTCCTAAACCAACTCCAAAGAAAAGGGGTATTCTATTTCTCAATCCTGAAGATATGCAAGAGGCAAAGAAATCTATGAAAGAAAAGGGTATTAAAGCTGAAGATGTCAAGAATTTACCTCCTATTGAAGAAATACACAGTCTTTATTGAAAACAAATGATCTTAATCCTCCACCTATTGAAGAAACTCATGGTCTTGATAACCCGACATAGGTAGTAAAGGTAAATTCTCTCTATTAATATGATAAAGCTGAAATCCCGTTTACTAAATTTGCTAGCCCATGCTTAGATGAATTTGATAAATTTATGGTTAAACAAGAAGATTTTAATGCTTATTTTGGTAGACAATTGAAATACAATTCAAATATGCTTGAACACTTGGGTGATTATATGGCTAATGTCAAAGGTGAACTTAAACTTATTAGTAAACATGCTTCTATGGTCACCACTCAAGTAGAACAAGTACTTAAAGCTCAAAATGATTTTCTCAATGAAATGAATAGTAAGAAAAATGATTATGTTGTTAAAGTGGCTACTAGAACTGGTAGAATGACTCAGGAACCTTTGTATCCTGAAGGCCACCCTAAGATAATTGAGCAAGATTCTCAGAGAAATAATGTAGATGCACCTAGTACTTCTAAAAGGAAGAAAAAGAAAAATGATAGGACTTTGCATGCTTCTAGTGAACCTATTACTGAAACACCTGAGAATCCAAATGATATTTCTATTTCTGATGCTGAAACACAATCTGGTAATGAACCTGAAACTAGTGATAATGTTAATGATAATGTTCATGATGATGCTCAACCTAGTAATGATAATGATATAGAAATTGAACCCGTTATTGATCTTGATAACCCACAATCAAAGAATCAATGTTATGATAAGAAATACTTTGTTGCTAGAAAACATGGTAAAGAAAGAGAACCATGGATTCAGAAACCCATGCCTTTTCCTCCCAAACCATCCAAGAAAAAGGATGTTGAGGATTTTGAGCGCTTTGCTGAAATGATTAGACCTATCTTTTTGCGTATGCGATTAACTGATATGCTCAAAATGAATCCTTATGCTAAGTATATGAAAGATATTGTTACAAATAAAAGAAAGATACCGGAAGCTGAAATTTCCACCATTCTTGCTAATTATACTTTTAAGGGTGGAATACCAAAGAAACTTGGAGATCCAGGAGTACCTACTATACCATGCTCCATTAAAATAAATTATGTTAAAACTACTTTATGTGATCTTGGAGCTGGTGTTAGTGTTATGCCTCTCTCTTTATATCGTAGACTTGACTTGAATAAGTTGACACCTACTGAAATATCTTTGCAAATGGCTGATAAATCAACTGCTATACCTGTCGGTATTTGTGAGGATGTGCCTGTTGTAGTGGCAAACGTTACTATTTTAATGGACTTTGTTATTCTTGATATTCCCAAGGATGATAGTATGTCTATTATTCTTGGAAGACCCTTTTTGAATTGCAGGGGCTGTTATTGATTGTACTAAAGGCAATGTCACTTTTCATGTTAATGGTAATGAGCATACGATACACTTTCCGAGGAAACAACCTCAAGTTCATAGTATCAACTCTATTGGAAAAATTCCATAGATTATATTTGGAGGTTTTGAATTTCCTCTTCCTACTGTCAAGAAGAAATATGATATTCTTATTATTGGGGATGTGCATATCCCCATTGAGGTAACATAGTATTATTCGAAATTTCTCTGGTTCCATGTTATTCGGAATGAGTTCGTTAACAAGACTTGATCAACCTTGTTAGTGGATTCCTTTTGATGACCATGAGATGGATGAAACTAGAAGGCACAACTCTCTGTACCTTCCTTTTACTTTCTGTTATTTATGTTAAATAAAATAAAAATAAGTATTTTCCGTCTATTACCTGAATTATCCGTGCAATATAAAAATACCCTAAAATAAAAGTTCTCCAAATGCCCTGAAATTTAAATATGTTTTTTTCTAGAATATTTGAGAATATCTGGAACTGAGAACACAGCAGGGGGATCAACCACCTGGCCACGAGGGTGGAGGGCGCGCCCTACCCCCTGGGCGCGCCCCTACCTCGTGGGCCCACAGTGGACCTCCTCCTCTTATTGCTGCACCCACACACTTCTTCTTCCTCCCACAAACACGAATATCCAGCTCAAGCACGAGTTCTAGCTTATTTTGCTACAATTTTCGATCTCCTTGCTCAAAGCACCTCTCACAAAACAGCTTTAGGGGATTGTTCCTTGGTATGTGACTCCTCCATTGGTCCAATTAGTTTTTGTTCTAGTGCTTTATTCATTGCATATTTTTGCTGCTTAGGTGACCCTGTTCTTGAGCTTGCATGTCAAAATTATATGTTCAAAAGTAGTTTTGATGCATGATATAGGCTCTATGCACTTGTAGGAGTAGTTGCTATCAATTTTATTGAGTTTGGTTCACTTTTAGTTTGAAGTTACTAAAATCTCAGAAATTTTTCAGAGGAAGAAATATGTTTAGGAAAATGTACCAAGGTGGTTCTTCAAGGAAGCAAGGACCCATGCTTGCAATGCGTGATGCTGATGGAGAACCACCAAGAGACGCTTCAGTGCATCCTTGTGAATGGCCTTCAGAAGACTTCATGGATCGAGCGAGTATTAAGGAAGAATTTAACGCATATTTGCGTAATGCTGATCTTGTGCGCTTCGAGGAAGAAAAATGCCTTCAGTACCACTATCTCACTAGTTCCTTTGTGAGGAGGTTTGAATTTTCATCTTCACGAAGTTCTCCAACTGTCCTGTTCGATCTTTATGAAAAATATTATACGATGGACTTAGAGGATTTCACCACTGCTTGCAAACTTCCACAATGGGTTAGTGTTAGGGAACCTCATAAATATGAATTTAGAGATTTTCTTGCTAGTATAACTATGGGGGAATCTAGAGATATAACACAAGCTACCATAGGGAGCATCCACTTTCCTGCTATACATTATTTTGCTCTCTTCATTGGTAGATGCATTAATGGTAAAGATGAGGCATGTCACATGTGTGTCCCTGACCTCAGTATTCTTAGGAGTGTTGTGTTAGGAGATAAATCTTATAACTTGGGAGCCATTGTTGCACGTAGGTTGCATCTTAATAGATTTAATGGAGATTTCTTTGGTGGAATTTATGCAACCCGCATAGCTAATTTTCTGGGTATAGCCATACGCGAGGATGATATTGAGTTGCCTCCTGCTTATTTAGATTATGAGGCTACGGTTCGTCATCAGTTTGTTGAGAGGAATGATCAGTTCCTCCAGTACCGACTAATCTTTGATAGATGACGCACCTATCACGTCGATCTCCCTGCTTCTACTTTCTTTGACTTTCAGGGAAAAGGGAGATATTTCATAACCAGAGAGGAGGTGAAAGAGTATAAGAGGAGAGCTGAGATAGCTCGCCTCCAAGCTGCAGCCCACGATGCAATGACTGCTGCATCTCAGTACGACCCCAACTATTACTATGGATATCAGCCAGGCCAACCGTGGCCATAGACCAACTTAGGCCAAAAGCCTAAGCTTGGGGGAGTACATATTTCCCACCGACATTACATTCATGTTCACACACTCATTGCTCTAGATGTCGGTGCTCATACTTTTTCATTGTATCATCCATGCTAGTTTATTTTCCTTTTCGTGCTTTCTTCTTGTGTGTTTAATAAACCTTAAGAAAAACCAAAAAAATTAGTTGTAGCTTTTTATTAGTTTACTTTCCATGCTTGTAGTAGCAATTAAAAAGAAAACCCAAAAAGATTTCCTGTTCTTCTTTTGCTTGTTGGGAGCTTTCCCGTGTAAATAGTTTTATTTCTGTTCTTTTCTTTGGGGGTCGATAGGAGAAGACCATAATTAAATTGTTGAAGTGGCTCTTATATGCATTATTGTTGATCTGACAAAAGAGCCCATATTGCCTTGTCTTCTCCTTTTTATTGAATGCTTGTAGATTCCAGCTTAGTCCAATGCACGTGCACTATTATTATTATCCACATTGTTCAGTCGTGCAAGTGAAAGGCAATTATGACGATATATGATGGACTGATTGAGATGAGAAAAGCTGGTATGAACTCGACCTCTTTTATTTTTGTAAATATGATTAGTTCATCGTTCCTGATTTAGCCTATTATGAATAAACATGTTTGCAATAACAACTAGAGATCATAGTTTCTTGTGCCATGCTTGATTAGCTAGGAGCTTATAATGGTTTACCTTGCTTGCCAACATGCTATTAAAATGGTTGTGATGTGGTATGATAGGGTGCTATCCTCCTCTGAATGATTTAAGTGACTTGACTTGGCACATGTTCACACATGTAGTTGAAACAAAATCAACATAGCCTTCACGATACTTATGTTCATGGTGGATTATATCCTACTCATGCTTGCATTCAGTGTTGATTAATTTTAATGCATGTTCATGACTGTTGTCGCTCTCTAGCTGGTCGCTTCCCAGTCTTTTGCTAGCCTTCACCTGTACTAAGCGGGAATACTGCTTGTGCATCCAATCCCATAAACCCCAAAGTTATTCCATATGAGTCCACTATACCTTCCTATATGCGGTATCTACCTGCCGTTCCAAGTAAATTTGTATGTGCCAAACTCTAAACCTTCAAATAAATATCCTGTTTTGTATGCTCGAATAGCTCATGCATCACCTAGGGCTGTCCGTATCTTCCATGTTAGGCGGGTTATTCTCAAGAGAAGTGGACTCCGCTCCTCACTCACGAGAAAGTGGCTGGTCACCGGGATGCCTAGTCCCGCGCTTTATTCAAACTAAATCAAAATAATTGCAAAACAAAACTCCCCCTGGGACTGTTGCTAGTTGGAGGCACTCATTGTTTCAAGCAAGCCATGGATTGATGCTTGTTGGTGGAGGGGGGGGGGGTATAAACTTTACCATTCTGTTTGGGAACCGCTTATAATGTGTGTAGCATGGAATATATCGCATCTCTTGGTTGTTATGTTGACAATGAAAGTACACCGCTCAAAATATTATTCATCTCTATTTCAAAACCGAGCTCTGGCACCTCTAGAAATCCCCGCTTCCCTCTGCGAAGGGCCTATCTATTTACTTTCATGTCGAGTCATCATCCTCTTATTAAAAAGCACCAGTTGGAGAGCACCACTATCATTCGCATTCATTACTATTAGTTTACATTGAGTATGACTTGACTGGATCTCTTTTACCATGAATTACAATGTCTAGTCAGTCCTTGATCTTTAAAGGTGCTCTGCATTTATGTTTTGCGGTCTCAGAAAGGGCTAGCGAGATACCATCTTGTTATATCATATTATGATTGTTTTGAGAAAGTGTTGTCATACGAGATTTATTATTATTGCTCGCTAGTTGATTATGCCATTGATATGAGTAAACATGAGACCTATGTGTTATTGTGAATATGGTTAGTTCATAATCTTTGCTGAAAACTTGAATGCTGGCTACATATTTACAACAACAAGAGCAAACCGAGTTTGTAAAAGTTTTACTTTATCACTTTCAGTTTATCAACTGATTTGCTTGAGGACAAGCAATTGTTTAAGCTTGGGGGAGTTGATACGTCTTCGTCGTATCTACTTTTCCAAACACTTTTGCCCTTGTTTTGGACTCTAACTTGCATGATTTGAATGGAACTAACCCGAACTAACGTTGTTTTCAGCAGAATTGCCATGGTGTTATTTATGTGCAGAAACAAAAGTTCTCGGAATGACCTGAAACTTCACGGAACATCTTTTCAGAAATAATAAAAAATCCTTGCAAAAGATGAAGACCAGGGGCCATCACCTGTCCACGAGGGTGGGGGGCGCACCCCCTACCTCGTGGGCACCCCGGAGCTCTTCCGACCTCAACTCCAACTCTATATATTTGGTTTGGGAGAGAAAAAAAATCAGAGAGAAGAAATCATCGTGTTTTATGATACAGAGCCGCTGCCAAGCCCTAAGACCTCTCGGGAGGGCTGATCTGGAGTCCGTTCGGGGCTCCGGAGAGGGGAATCCGTCGCCATCGTCATCATCAACCTTCCTCCATCACCAATTTCATGATGCTCACCACCGTGCATGAGTAATTCCATCGTAGTCTTGCTGGACGGTGATGGGTTGGATGAGATCTATCATGTAATCGAGTTAGTTTTGTTAGGGTTTGATCCCTAGTATCCACTATGTTCTGAGATTGATGTTGCTATGACTTTGCTATGCTTAATGCTTGTCACTAGGGCCCGAGTGCCATGATTTCAGATCTGAACCTATTATGTTTTCATCAATATATGAGAGTTCTTGATCCTATCTTGCAAGTCTATAGTCACCTATTATGTGTTATGATCCGTTAACCCCGAAGTGACAATAATCGGGATACTTACCGGCGATGACCGTAGTTTGAGGAGTTCATGTATTCACTATGTGTTAATTCTTTGGTCCGATATTCTATTAAAAGGAGGCCTTAATATCCCTTAGTTTCCGCTAGGACCCTGCTGCCACGGGAGGGTAGGACAAAAGATGTCATGCAAGTTCTTTTCCATAAGCACGTATGACTATATTTGGAATACATGCCTACATTACATTGATGAATTGGAGCTAGTTCTGTGTCACCTTATGTTATGATTGTTACATGATGAACCACATCCGGCATAATTCTACATCACCGATCCATTGCCTACGAGCTTTCCACATATTGTTCTTCGCTTATTTACTTTTCCGTTGCTATTGCTATCATCACTACAAAATACCAAAAACATTACTTTTGCTACTGTTACCTTTTGCTACCGTTACCACTACTATCATATTACTTTGCTACTAAATACTTTGCTGCAGATATTAAACTTCCAGGTGTGGTTGAATTGACAACTCAACTGCTAATACTTGAGAATATTCTTTGGCTCCCCTTGTGTCGAATCAATAAATTTGGGTTGAATACTTTACCCACGAAAACTGTTGCGATCCCCTGTACTTGTGGGTTATCAAGCTTCTACATCAACACCACAGCCTCTCCGATGAAGCGTGAGTAGTTTATCACAGACCTTCGGGTCCATTGTTATTAGCTAGATGGCTTCTTCTCTCTCTTTGATTCTCAATACAAAGTTCTCCTTGATGTTCTTGGAGATCTATTCAATGTAATACTCTTTTGCAGTGTGTTTGCCGACATCCGACGAATTGTGGATTTATGAACTTGATTATCTGTGAATATTATTTGGTTCTTATCAGAATTCTTATATGCATGATTTGATATCTTTGCAAGTCTCTTCGAATTATCAGTTTAGTTTGGCCTACTAGATGGATCTTTCTTGCAATGGCAAAAGTGCTTAGCTTTGGGTTCAGCCTTGCGGTGTCCTTTCCCAGTGACAGTAGGGGCGGCAAGGCACGTATTGTATTGTTGCCATCAAGGATAAAAAGATGGGGTTTATATCATATTGCTTGAGTTTATCCCTCTACATCATGTCTTCTTGCTTAAAGCGTTACTCTGTTCTTATGAACTTAATACTCTAGATGCATGCTGGATAGCGGTCGATGTGTGGAGTAATAGTAGTAGATGCATAGTCGTTTCGGTCTACTTGACACGGACGTGATGCCTATATTCATGATCATTGCCTTAGATATCTTCATAACTATGTGCTTTTCTATCTATTGCTCGACAGTAATTTGTTCACCCACCGTAATACATGCTATCTTGAGAGAAGCCACTAGTGAAACCTATGGCCCCCGGGTTTCTTTCTTATTATATTGCATCTCTTTTATTTACATCGCATCTCGTTTACTATTTTGCAATCTTTACTTTCCAATCTATACAACAAAAATACCAAAAATATTTACCTTACTATCTTTATTAGATCTCACTTTTGCGAGTGACCGTGAAGGGATTGACAACCCCTTTATCGCGTTGGCTGCAAGGTTCTTAATTGTTTATGCAGGTACTAGGTGACTTGTGCGTTGTATCCTACTGGATTGATACCTTGGTTCTCAAAAACTGAGGGAAATACTTACGCTACTTTGCTGCATCACCCTTTCCTCTTCAAGGGAAAACCAACGCATGCTCAAGAGGTAGCAACGCGCTGCGCACGCTTTTAGGTTCGCGCAAGCGAGCCCCCTACCTGGCGTGCCAAAGATGTCGCCGGATGTCCGTGGCCACCGATGGGACCGGGTGGCCCCTTGTTGGTTCGGCAGGGGGACAGCGCGTTGCACAAAGAGCAGATCAGCGCACGACAGCGCGATAGAGAGCACACAAGCAATTTACCCAGGTTCGGGCCACCGTGAGGCGTAAGACCCTACTCCCGCTTTAGTGGATTGATGGTGGGATGAATGTGGTGGTGCGTAGTACACTTACCCGGCAAGGTTTTGCCTCGGGGCCGCAGCGACTACGTGCGTATGGTGGCTTGGGTTTGTCAACTTTCCAACCCTCTAACCCCCTCCTACAAGTGCCATGGGCCTCCTTTTATAGATTAAAGGGTCACCAAAGTGGCAAAGTGGTCATTATCCAATGATATGATAGCAAATAGTGCTATCATACCTAACTCTGCGGGCTGACAGGATGCATTAAATGCGTTGCTTAGTGTCACATCACTGGTCGCCCGGCATGGCCTGCCGGGCTATCTCGCCAGCTCCGCACCTGCTCTCTTGACACGTCGCAGGACGAGTGTTATCTGCGGGTTTCTTTTGTAGGAAATGGCTGCCATGTGGCGAACGGCTGCCACTTAATCATCTTGCGGCTTGACACCGCACTAATTGACGACGTGGGTCGTGTTTGATTGGTTGGTGGGGTGGTTCTGCCCCCGCGAGCTCCAGCAGGCTCTACTGGGGAGCCTTGGTTGCTTGCTTCTAGTGGTAGCCTTGCCCCTTGCCGGGCTCGCCTGCCCGGCAAGGGAGGCCCTTCTCTTGCCGGCATCTTGCTCCTTAGGCTTGGTCTTGGTCCTTCTGAGTTGCATGTTGGTTCCTCAAATCTCTTGGGTTGGTGCTTCAATCTTGATCTTGTGCCTGTGCACAGTTGGTCAACAGACCCAGGGTTTGTTGCACCAACACATGGCATATGGAATGAAAATGTTAAGTACTCAGTAAAGTCTTTGATCACAGTGAAGAAGCCATGGGAGAAGTTCTTCAAACTCAGGTAGATTACATAGGTAATTGACTAAGAAGAAATAGAACCCATAAATCTATGTAGAACGTATTATATGAAAAATACCGATAAGATAATAACAATGTGATTTCACAGTAATTCATAAGTTGGGTCTATCCAAGGCCATTGTTCAGATAAAAATGTGTTCTCATTATTGATAACATCCTTGTTAGTTAAAAATGCACATGATCAGGAAAACGAGATCAACGTTAATACATGTGCTAGTCCTAGAGGCATGACTAGGGATCCATTTGGTGTTTATGTTTCCACAGATGCAAGTTTTCCTCCGAATCTCATATTCAAGAACAACCAATGCAATTATAACACATAAATATAAACTTAATTATCAACATATAATGTATTAATACATTTATTATTTCCTCCATACATATTTCCAACATTAGCAATGCGAGCTTTGAGGCGGAATGGGGAACCGCCGGTGGCCCATGCATGTAGGAAAATAGCCTCCAAAGCCTGATTCTACACTAGGGCGATGCTCTACATTGTGCTTTAGAATAATTATGATTTATGTTTTTTTGTGAGCATCATCAAAATTACAGGCCTAGCTAAATAATTATAAGGAAAGCGCTTTCGGGAGGCAACCCATCAAGAAATTTTTTACCTTATGTAACAAGAAATATATTTATGTCACATCCCTAGCTGCTGGTAGTGCTCTAGGCTAGCTTCATGTGTGCATCATGTCTATATTTTCGAAACTTGAATTGAGGAATTTTGGAAGCCTCAAAAACTTAAATAAAAGAGGGGCAAAAACCCTAGAAATCTCATTCATTGCTCCAAAATGCTCTTCTTAAATGTTTGATAATTTTTGGTAAGGGTTCTGGTCCCAACCAAAATATTGAACATTTTTAAGGAATTATTTTTGGGACTTTGGATTTAATTCATTAGCTATTTGAATTTGAATTATATTCATATAATTAGAATATAATTTCAAATACCCCTGATATATTTTATAAGCTTTTGGAAAAGTCCATCTAGCAATATAAAATATTCAGAGGAGTTTTTGGCATTGTTTGAATTATTTTTAAATTCAAAACAGTGGCAAAATAAATTAAATAAAACAAAACAGAAGAAAAAAAATAAAAAGAACAGAAGCCTACCTGGGCCACTTACCTGTAGCCGGCCCAGCTGGCCAGCCCATCTGGCCGGCCCAGCCCATCTCCACTCCCTCCCCTGTCGTCTTCCTCCCTGCCAGGAGGACGGGCACGCGCCCGGCGCGCGCGGCCACGCGCCCTGGCCACCTCCTGCTTCCCGGCCACCTCCTGCTTCCCCCCCGGCCTCCCTAGCGACGCCACGACGAGGCCTCGTGTCCCCTCGCTCCTCTCCCTCCCCCGCTGCATCCCCTCTCTCCTCTGCTCCCTCTCTCTCGCCCGGACCGAACGGAGCCGCTGCCACCGACGAGCTCCCTCGCGGCCACCGCCACCCCCTCTCCTCCCCGACGTGCTCCCGAGCTCCTGCACCTCTTCGCCAACCCCCTCACCGAGCCACATGACCGGAAGAGCCCGAAGCACCGCCCCGACGCTTTTCCCCTCCTCGGCCACCGAGGATCGCCGTCGTCAAATTCGTCGCCGTCCGGCCTCCCTCAAGCTCGCCGTCCACCTCTACAGGGTCTATGTGAGCTCCTCTTCCATTTCCCCTCCTCCCCGCGCTCGTTCCCGCACACTAGCCGCCCTTTTCACCAAGGCCGTGAGCTCCTCGCCGCCGGCGATGATGCGGACAAGGCCAGAGCCACCGGAGCTAGCTACCGAGCACGGCAACGTGCTCCACACCTCACCAGGAACCTAACACACACACTAGCTTCCCCTCCCGTGCCCCCTAACGCCAACCCCGACCTCGCCCAAACTCCGGCCGCCGCCTCCCTCGCCGCTGCCGACGCCACAGCCAACCCCAACTCCTCTGGCTTGCTCCATTGGATGCGCACGAGCTCGAGCTCCCTGTAGAACCCCTCCGCGCGTCGAATGGGCGCCGGAGCAGCCATTCCGGCGAGCCACCGCCGCGTCTGGTCGTTGCCGGCGGTTAGACGCCGGTGGATTAGCCGGGTTGACCAGGGATTTGACCCCCCTGGGTCACTGACATGTGGGCCCGTCCCCTGCTAACCTTTGGTTAAATTAATAACTAAGTTTAATTAAGCCACTGACTCACTGACATGCGGGCCCGGGCCGACTAATTAAACTAGGTTAGGTTTAAATTATATTAGGATTAGCCGTAGTCACTGACCAGTGGGCCCCACTGGTCAGGTTTGACCCGAGCCGGCCCCTATTGACTTGCTGACGTCATGCCAACGTCATGCTGACGCAGTAATGTTTTCTGGATTTAATTTAATTCTGAAATTCCAGAAAATGCCTATAACTTCTAAAAATCATAGAAATTCAACCGTAACTCCAAATTAAATAATTTATATATGAAAAATTATCAGAAAAATTCAAGGAATCCATCTGTACCATTTTCATGCATGTTAGAACAACTTATAGCTGCTGTTTAGCACAAATCAATTAAATGGCATTTGAATAATCACATATGGAGTTTGAATTTGAATCTTGTATTCAAACCAACTTCATTTAATCTGTTGCTAGTTGCATTAGCCCAAAACACATTCATTTTGCCATGTCATGATCATGCATCATATTGTGCATTGCATTGATTGTGTTCGCTTCTGTGTTGCCGGTATTTGTCCCCTCTCGATAGACGTGATACCGATGATGTGATCGTTGACACTGATGAAGACTCAATGTTATCTTCAGAAGTGCCAGGCAAGCAAAACCCCCTTGTTCATTCCGATACAATCCTACTCTCTCGCTCCTGCTCTCTTTTACTGCATTAGGACAACAACGATTCATCTGTTACTTGTTGCGGTAGTTGAACCCCTTTATCCTTTGCATGACCTGTCATTGCCACAGTAAATAGATGAAACCCACTAGCATGAGTAGGAGTTGTTTGAGCCCTGTTGTGCCTACTCATTCTTGCTTGTTTGTCATGCCTGCTACTGCCTAGAGTTGTGTCAGGTCTGATTCATCGGGAATGGATCAGAGGTGTGTGAACATGTCCTACCATTGAGAGCTAAGTGTGTGAACACGATTTGGTAAAGGTAGCGGTGAGAGGCCATGTAGGAGTACATGGTGGGTTGTCTCATTGAAGCCGTCCTTAGGAACTGAGTTCTGTGTTTGTGATCCATGACTCAGCTACTACCATACATTGGGCCCTGAAATATGACCCCGCTCGACTTCTTAATCACCCTTGTCCTCTGTCCAGGAGTTGCAAGTAGTTTCTGGTGTTTGTAGTATGCTGGAGGCCATGGACAGCGCTGACCGTAGGGGTGGGCTGTGATGCGGTAGGCACGTGGCCGGGTAAACCGGGCACCCGTTTGGTGTCACGGAACCCTGTTCACATCGTTTGGGGCTGTGAGCGAAACTCCGGCCGGATCTCCTCATGGATGGAACCCGAATAGGCGATAAACCTGGACTAGAGACTTGAGTGTTTAGGTAGGTCGTGGTCTACACCCACGTCGGTTTTCGCTTGAAGTCTGCCGAGCACATGTCGTGTGCAGACGCTAAGTGGTGGAAACATGTATGAAGAAGTACACCCCTGCAGGGTTAACATCATCTATTCGAATAGCCGTGTCCGCGGTAAAGGACTTCTGGGTTACTTATATCAGTTCATAGACAAGTGAAAGTGGATACTCTAAAATACGCAAGATAAGCGTGAGTGCTATGGATGGCGTTCTTGTAGGGAGACGAGAGCGGATCCATAGTGGTGTATTGATATGGTGAATATGTGGACTCGTGTGCGCCACCTCAAAAGAGTTACTTGCAGTCGTAGTTTAGGATAGCCACCGAGTCAAAGCTGGCTTGCTGCAGTTAAACCCCACCATCCCCTTGTTGAAAATGATGCATATGTAGTTAGTTCTGATGTAAGTCTTGCTGGGTACATTTGTACTCACGTTTGCCTATTTTATGTTTTTGCAGAGAGACTTCGGTCTCACTAGTAGTTCCACGTGGACTTCGACGTTTAGCTTGTTACCTCAGCTACGATCTTGTGCCCTCGGCAGGATTTGGCAGATAGTCAGGCTTCTCAGCCTTTTTCATTTGTAGATGTCTGTACTCAGACATGATAACTTCCGTTTGTGCTTTGATTTGTATGCTTTGAATGTGGGTCATGAGACCCATGTTTTTAATATCTCGCTCCTCGGAGCCTATTGATAAATTACTCGAGTCATAGAGTCATGTTGTGATGCCATGTTGTATTTGCATATATCGAGCATATTGTGTGTATGTTATTGAAATGCTTGGTATGTGTGGGATCTGACTATCTAGTTGTTTATCTTTAGTAGCCTCTCTTACCGGGAAATGTCTCCTAGTGTTTCCACCGAGCCATGGTAGCTTGTTACTGCTCCGGAACACTTAGGCTGGCCGGCATGTGTCCTTCTTCGTTCCTGTGTCTGTCCCTTCGGGGAAATGTCACGCGATGAATACCGGAGTCCTGTTAGCCCGCTACAGCCCGGTTCACCGGAGTCCTGCTAGCCCAGTGCTACAGCCTGGATTCACTCGCTGATGACCGACACGTTCGATGCTGGGTCATGGATGCCTGTCCCTGTAAGTCTGTGCCACTTTGGGTTTACGACTAGCCATGTCAGCCCGGGCTCCTTATCATATGGATGCTAGCGACACTGTCATATACGTGTGCCAAAAGGCGCAAACGGTCCCGGGCAAAGGTAAGGCGACACCCGTGGGAATACCGTGCGTGAGGCCGCAAAGTGATATGAGGTGTTACATGCTAGATCGATGTGGCATTGAGTCGGGGTCCTGACAGCGTTGGTATCAGAGCTTGACTGCCTGTAGGATTACCAAGCCAAACTGGTCGAAGTTGAGTCTAGAAATTCTTTAGTTATATAAGGGAATTGATTGTGGGATGGAACGTAAGGCTCTTTTTACTCCTTATACCTTATGCCTTCTGATCTGAGTCATCATCTTCTCTTCTACGGGGATTAAGAACTAGGCTATCTCTTCTTTCTATCAGGATCACGTGTTACTAATCGTAGACTTATAAGATTGTTGGATTTAAGCTTGAGTTCAGTTTCTACTACTTCCGTATGTTAATTATTGATCTCGAAACCTTGATATTGTGCTTCTGAGTGGTTATGCCACCATTTTTGTGAATGTCTCAAGTCTTTTCTGAGCATTTACAGCCGCTATGCTGTCCGAGTCATTCCAGGTTTCTAAATAGTCTGATGCATTTGCAAAATCCTTTCCCTCTGGTTTCGATGCTCCTTTATGCCAGCTCAATCACACTAATTGTTGAGTTGAGGTATTCTATTGCCTTGACATTTATGTTGGAGTTACTATTATGACCCTAGGTATTTAGGGAGTCACCTAGTAATCTAGCAACGTTTTGTGTTCCCAGTGTGAGATTCTGGCCTTTATTCTCGAAAGCATTCCGTGATGCTACTTAGTAATAGGTATTCTGTTCCTGGGTTCTTGAACCCGAGATTCACCCTACTTACTTCATGTTGATAGTGTTTGCTAGTCCCTTTAGGATAGTAGTAACCTTTGCGATAGTCCTCGAGGTTCGTGGTACATCCTTTTTCCAATTACCATGAACCATTCTTGGCAGGAGTTCTTCTGAACCAAAAGATGACAACAAGAGTGCTGTCGATGAGTTCTCCATGCTATATTGTGACTCTGCCAGCTCAACCCTTCTGCATGGGTTATCCGGAAGAATTATGTTGAACTTGGTTCGACATACTAGTCTATGCATCCACAACTCAGAAAGTCATATGTTCCTTTGAGTTGTCCCTCTTTAATTGTCTACTGACCTTCGTCTATCAATTGATAGTCAACAGTATGCGTGCGTTCGTTTATCGATGCCTATTACTTTTGTGGTCCGTCAAGCCATTCTATTGCGGAATGACTAGGAGAAACAAACTCCAGTACCTCATCCATATCTAGGATTGGGTCAAAGTAGTTGTATTCCGCAGATCAAATGCCAATCCAGCTTTTGCTCTGTTCTACCTTGGAGTATTACCATCTTTTATATCGGGATTGTTATAGGAATTGCACACCATCCTATGAACTCTTGGTACAGTGATACTTTTGCCATCATTATTCATTCCTCGGTTCCTGTGTTATTGCAACCGGAATACCGACAAATGAATTGTGATGTGTGAAATCAATACTCCCAGCAACCTCGTTGCTTGGTAGTTAAATGGACGATAACCTCATTCTTAGCGTGTTGGTTTTTGAATCATCTTTCTAAGACTGATCGTGCTACCTAGTCCTTATTTCGGTGCACCCTTCGATTGATGAGTTAGGATCTTGTCAAGTCCTCACTCATTTGATCATATCGTCTTGCCCTCAAAAGCGAGATTGTTCTCGAGCTTAGTAACATACCGGTGGTTCGTGATTTTCTGAATATCTTCTCAGAAGTATTACCAGGTTTTCACCTGACCGCTATGTTGAGTTCGTGATCAAGTTGGTTTACTCCTGTAAACCACCCCTTCTCCAAGAATCCGTGGTGGATACCCTGAGCTAGTTGGTTAAGCTAGACAACAACTTGGAGAGTTGGAGGATAAAAGCTTGCCTGACTTAGTTCGTTCCAAAGGGATAATCTTGTGTAGTGTGTGTTGAAGAAAGATGATATCTTCATCGATTGGTCCCTGTGATCAGTTGCTGGACCTATTGTCTTATCAATCCTTTGATTTGAGTGTGGGCTATCGTCAAATCAAATCAGTACCAACGATGCTCGTAATGTTGTCTTATTCGTGGTTGATCCCTCGAGCATACACCATTACATCTTTGGCCTGACCAATGCTATCACCTTGTTCACTTAACTATGGAATTCCTTTTAAAAGGAAACCCAGATGAATTGTTGTTGAGCCCATTGACAACATCCTTATCTCCTCCATGATTTTGTTGAACATTAAGCTAGTGTTGGAAACTTTTGAAAGCATTTTCTTCATGCTAGCTCATGAAGTATTTGTTTGATGAAAGGAGTGACTTCCTCTTATACACGTGCATTTGGTGAAAGTTGCCGCCGTGAATTTGAGAAAGTTAGTTTTGCTTCCTCTGGAATCATCCCAAGTCAGTCATGCATACGTGCGAAGTATTCTGTGGTCTGGAGACTTGCAACCTCCATTCTATATGTATTCCTAGCACACCAAGCCACTGATTGAGTTGTTCAAAGATAAAGGAGTCTGTCCAAGGTGAACTCTTTGGACTTCCACGCGTGGAGACTTCGATGTCATTAATGATGGTTCCCCACCTGAACTCGGTAGTGTTTTGTTGTAAGACTACCATGTGATAATGTTTGTCTGGGACAACGTGTTCACATGTGTGTAGCAGAACCAGCTCATGTTTTGGAGCTTGCTATCGTAGTTCGCTCCCCGAGAATCTCGCAACGTCATCTCGTCGATTTGTGTTGCAAACTTTCATTTTTCTTCCTAGACTCGATGAGTCTGGAATATCCTGACACCAACCAGATCTGAATCTCAGGCAGATATGATGGTTGGAATATTTCCCAAGAATTATAATATCGGTCCCTCGAAAACCGGTAAAGTGGATGTCGTGGCCAACACACCCAGCCGGAAGACCTGTTATTATAATATCTTGATTGAGGAAGTTGGCCACCTCCCCATAGGGATTTCGTAGGATTTACTCCCTAGTTGCCCCTATGGATTTTGAGATCCCGAAGTCCGACCTTTTTACTTGATGTTCTAGATATCAAACCATATCTATGAATGGGTTACGCTAGCACATCAAGGAGAACATTAGAAGCGGAGTGCTAAATGTCTCTCGGTCGATCGTCCAGATTTTGTTCCTTGGCTCGCTAAGATGAAATCTGAGAAGTGTTATCTTCCTTTGCATCTGCATCATCCATCATCATTCATCGTGGTAGCAAGTTGTGTTGCCAGGATCCTTGACACGGATATTGGTAAAACCCTGATGAATATGGAAATGCTCAAGTTCTTGAGAGCACGCACAAGCGCTACGTGTTATCATCGGCACTAACTGGGTTTGCTCTCAGTTCCCTCGGCAATGCTATGACCTACTCAAACAGTGAATTCACTCTCTATTGTTGGGTTCTCCCCAGTTACCAGAATCATTCCCAGCATTTGCATTTTGTTCCTAGCTTGCACCGCCAATGTGTCATTCTACCATGGGTCTCTTCCATTTCCGGTGGTAAGCAAATTCATCCATTACGTTGTCTTCAACAAGGTAATCCACATCATCCAAGTCCGAGTATGCCATTCTACCGACCCCCTCCAAATGATCGCTCGAGAATTGCCTTAGGCTGGTTTAAAGAGTTTCAATGATCTCTGAATCAAAAGTAATTCTTTTTGCCACTTAAGGGGATATCTCTACGAGTCACCTTCCCTAAGGTGTATCGTTATGGTATCATGGCAACTCAACTCCTCGCTACGTTGACAATCGATTACCACCTTCTTAGGTGTGGAATTGTTGTCTACCTAGTGAACCCTCGTCATCTGTTCCACTCCATCCCTCTAGAGGTGTGCTTCGTGTGTCAGCTCGAGAGATGTTGCTATGTCTCATTCTGTGAGTTAATCCTGAGTTGTTCGACCTTCGAGAAGAACCATTCTTTTAGGGTTTTTCCTTTCCTCTCGTTGTCATGATAGTTGGAGTTCTCAGAGCAAGACATCAAGACAATGATGGTGAACGAATCAACGTTCCTATGAAGTGCAACCTGGATCGTGAAGATTGTACTAGTTGCGTTTCCCCTTCACCTTACCCTACGCTTGAATCTCGAGACGAGATTCTTGTTTAGTGGGGGTGAGTTGTCACATCCCTAGCTGCTGGTAGTGCTCTAGGCTAGCTTCATGTGTGCATCATGTTTAAATTTTGAAACTTGAACTGAGGAATTTTGGAAGCCTCAAAAACTTAAATAAAAGAGGGGCAAAAACCCTAGAAATCTCATTCATTGCTCCAAAATGCTCTTCTTAAATGTTTGATAATTTTTGGTAAGGGTTCTGGTCCCAACCAAAATATTGAACATTTTTAAGGAATTATTTTTGGGACTTTGGATTTAATTCATTAGCTATTTGAATTTGAATTATATTCATATAATTAGAATATAATTTCAAATACCCCTGAAATATTTTATAAGCTTTTGGAAAAGTCCATCTAGCAATATAAAATATTCAGAGGAGTTTTGGCATTGTTTGAATTATTTTAAATTCAAAACAGTGGCAAAATAAATTAAATAAAACAAAACAGAAGAAAAAAAAATAAAAAGAACAGAAGCCTACCTGGGCCACTTACCTGTAGCCGGCCCAGCTGGCCAGCCCATCTGGCCGGCCCAGCCCATCTCCACTCCCTCCCCTGTCGTCTTCCTCCTTGCCAGGAGGACGGGCACGCGCCCAGCGCGCGCGGCCACGCGCCCCGGCCACCTCCTGCTTCCCGGCCACCTCCTGCTTCCCCCCCGGCCTCCCTAGCGACGCCACGACGAGGCCTCGTGTCCCCTCGCTCCTCTCCCTCCCCCGCTGCATCCCCTCTCTCCTCTGCTCCCTCTCTCTCGCCCGGACCGAACGGAGCCGCTGCCACCGACGAGCTCCCTCGCGGCCACCGCCACCCCCTCTCCTTCCCGACGTGCTCCCGAGCTCCTGCACCTCTTCGCCAACCCCCTCACCGAGCCACGTGACCGGAAGAGCCCGAAGCACCACCCCGACGCTTTTCCCCTCCTCGGCCACCGAGGATCGCCGTCGTCAAATTCGTCGCCGTCCGGCCTCCCTCAAGCTCGCTGTCCACCTCTACAGGGTCTATGTGAGCTCCTCTTCCATTTCCCCTCCTCCCCGCGCTTGTTCCCGCACGCTAGCCGCCCTTTTCACCGAGGCCGTGAGCTCCTCGCCGCTGGCGATGACGCGGACAAGGCCAGAGCCACCGGAGCTAGCTACCGAGCACGGCAACGTGCTCCACACCTCACCAGGAACCTAACACACACACTAGCTTCCCCTCCCGTGCCCCCTAACGCCAACCCCGACCTCGCCCGAACTCCGGCCGCCGCCTCCCTCACCGCTGCCGACGCCACAGCCAACCCCAACTCCTCTGGCTTGCTCCATTGGATGCGCACGAGCTCGAGCTCCCTGTAGAACCCCTCCGCGCGTCGAATGGGCGCCGGAGCAGCCATTCCGGCGAGCCACCGCCGCGTCTGGTCGTTGCCGGCGGTTAGACGCCGGTGGATTAGCCGGGTTGACCAGGGATTTGACCCCCCTGGGTCACTGACGTGTGGGCCCGTCCCCTGCTAACCTTTGGTTAAATTAATAACTAAGTTTAATTAAGCCACTGACTCACTGACATGCGGGCCCGGGCCGACTAATTAAACTAGGTTAGGTTTAAATTATATTAGGATTAGCCGTAGTCACTGACCAGTGGGCCCCACTGGTCAGGTTTGACCCGAGCCGGCCCCTGTTGACTTGCTGACGTCATGCCAACGTCATGCTGACGCAGTAATGTTTTCTGGATTTAATTTAATTCTGAAATTCCAGAAAATGCCTATAACTTCTAAAAATCATAGAAAATTCAACCGTAACTCCAAATTAAATAATTATATATGAAAAATTATCAGAAAAATTCAAGGAATCCATCTGTACCATTTTCATGCATGTTAGAACAACTTATAGCTGCTGTTTAGCACAAATCAATAAATGGCATTTAAATATCCACATATGGAGTTTGAATTTGAATCTTGTATTCAAACCAACTTCATTTAATCTGTTGCTAGTTGCATTAGCCCAAAACACATTCATTTTGCCATGTCATGATCATGCATCATATTGTGCATTGCATTGATTGTGTTCCCTTCTGTGTTGCCGGTATTTGTCCCCTCTCGATAGACGTGATACCGATGATGTGATCGTTGACACTGATGAAGACTCAATGTTATCTTCAGAAGTGCCAGGCAAGCAAAACCCCCTTGTTCATTCCGATACAATCCTACTCTCTCGCTCCTGCTCTCTTTTACTGCATTAGGACAACAACGATTCATCTGTTACTTGCTGCGGTAGCTGAACCCCTTTATCCTTTGCATGACCTGTCATTGCCACAGTAAATAGATGAAACCCACTAGCATGAGTAGGAGTTGTTTGAGCCCTGTTGTGCCTACTCATTCTTGCTTGTTTGTCATGCCTGCTACTGCTTAGAGTTGAGTCAGGTCTGATTCATCGGGGATGAATCAGAGGTGTGTGAACATGTCCTACATGTGTGAGCTAAGTGTGTGAACACGATTTGGTAAAGGTAGCGGTGAGAGGCCATGTAGGAGTACATGGTGGGTTGTCTCATTGAAGCCGTCCTCAGGAACTGAGTTCTGTGTTTGTGATCCATGATTCAGCTACTACCATACATTGGGCCCTGAAATATGACCCCGCTCGACTTCTTATCACCCTTGTCCTCTGTCCAGGAGTTGCAAGTAGTTTCTGGTGTTTGTAGTATGCTGGAGGCCGTGGACAGCGCTGACCGTAGGGGTGGGCTGTGATGCGGTAGGCACGTGGCCGGGTAACCGGGCACCCGTTTGGTGTCACGGAACCCTGTTCACATCGTTTGGGGCTGTGAGCGAAACTCCGGCCGGATCTCCTCATGGATGGAACCCGAATAGGCGATAAACCTGGACTAGAGACTTGAGTGTTTAGGTAGGTCGTGGTCTACACCCACGTCGGCTTTCGCTTGAAGTCTGCCGAGCACATGTCGTGTGCAGACGCTAAGTGGTGGAAACATGTATGAAGAAGTACACCCCTGCAGGGTTAACATCATCTATTCGAATAGCCGTGTCCGCGGAAAAGGACTTCTGGGTTGCTTATATCAGTTCATAGACAAGTGAAAGTGGATACTCTAAAATACGCAAGATAAGCGTGAGTGCTATGGATGGCGTTCTCGTAGGGAGACGGGAGCGGATCCATAGTGGTGTATTGATATGGTGAATATGTGGACTCGTGTGCGCCACCTCAAAAGAGTTACTTGCAGTCGTAGTTTAGGATAGCCACCGAGTCAAAGCTGGCTTGCTGCAGTTAAACCCCACCATCCCCTTGTTGATAATGATGCATATGTAGTTAGTTCTGATGTAAGTCTTGCTGGGTACATTTGTACTCACGTTTGCCTATTTTATGTTTTTGCAGAGAGACTTCGGTCTCACTAGTAGTTCCGCGTGGACTTCGACGTTTAGCTTGTTACCTCAGCTACGATCTTGTGCCCTCGGCAGGATCTGGTAGATAGTCAGGCTTCTCAGCCTTTTTCATTTATAGATGTCTGTACTCAGACATGATAGCTTCCGCTTGTGCTTTGACTTGTATGCTCTGAATGTTGGGTCATGAGACCCATGTTTGTAATATCTCGCTCCTCGGAGCCTATTGATAAATACTTGAGTCGTAGAGTCATGTTGTGATGCCATGTTGTATTTGCACATATCGAGCATATTGTGTGTATGTTATTGAAATGCTTGGTATGTGTGGGATCTGACTATCTAGTTGTTTATCTTTAGTAGCCTCTCTTACCGGGAAATGTCTCCTAGTGTTTCCACCGAGCCATGGTAGCTTGTTACTGCTCCGGAACACTTAGGCTGGCCGGCATGTGTCCTTCTTCGTTCCTGTGTCTGTCCCTTCGGGGAAATGTCACGCGATGAATACCGGAGTCCTGTTAGCCCGCTACAGCCCGGTTCACCGGAGTCCTGCTAGCCCAGTGCTACAGCCTGGATTCACTCGCTGATGACCGACACGTTCGATGCTGGGTCATGGATGCCTGTCCCTGTAAGTCTGTGCCACTTTGGGTTTACGACTAGCCATGTCAGCCCGGGCTCCTTATCATATGGATGCTAGCGACACTGTCATATACGTGTGCCAAAAGGCGCAAACGGTCTCGGGAAAAGGTAAGGCGACACCCGTGGGAATACCGTGCGTGAGGCCGCAAAGTGATATGAGGTGTTACATGCTAGATCGATGTGGCATTGAGTCGGGGTCCTGACAGCGTTGGTATCAGAGCTTGACTGCCTGTAGGATTACCAAGCCAAACTGGTCGAAGTTGAGTCTAGAAATTCTTTAGTTATATAAGGGAATTGATTGTGGGATGGAACGTAAGGCTCTTTTTACTCCTTATACTTTATGCCTTCTGATCTGAGTCATCATCTTCTCTTCTACGGGGATTAAGAACTAGGCTATCTCTTCTTTCTATCAGGATCACGCGTTACTAATTTGTAGACTTATAAGATTGTTGGATTTAAGCTTGAGTTCAGTTTCTACTACTTCCGTATGTTAATTGTTGATCTCGTAATCTTGATATTGTGCTTCTGAGTGGTTATGCCACCATTTTTGTGAATGTCTCAAGTCTTTTCTGAGCATTTACAGCCGTTATGCTGTCCGAGTCATTCCAGGTTTCTAAATAGTCTGATGCATTTGCAAAATCCTTTCCCTCTGGTTTCGATGCTCCTTTATGCCAGCTCAATCACACTAATTGTTGAGTTGAGGTATTCTATTGCCTTGACATTTATGTTGGAGTTACTATTATGACCCTAGGTATTTAGGGAGTCACCTAGTAATCTAGCAACGTTTTGTGTTCCCAGTGTGAGATTCTGGCCTTTATTCTCGAAAGCATTCCGTGATGCTACTTAGTAATAGGTATTCTGTTCCTGGGTTCTTGAACCCGAGATTCACCCTACTTACTTCATGTTGATAGTGTTTGCTAGTCCCTTTAGGATAGTAGTAACCTTTGCGATAGTCCTCGAGGTTTGTGGTACATCCTTTTTCCAATTACCATGAACCATTCTTGGCAGGAGTTCTTCTGAACCAAAAGATGACAACAAGAGTGCTGTCGATGAGTTCTCCATGCTATATTGTGACTCTGCCAGCTCAACCCTTCTGCATGGGTTATCCGGAAGAATTATGTTGAACTTGGTTCGACATACTAGTCTATGCATCCACAACTCAGAAAGTCATATGTTCCTTTGAGTTGTCCCTCTTTAATTGTCTACTGACCTTCGTCTATCAATTGATAGTCAACAGTATGCGTGCGTTCGTTTATCGATGCCTATTACTTTTGTGGTCCGTCAAGCCATTCTATCGCGGAATGACTAGGAGAAACAAACTCCAGTACCTCATCCATATCTAGGATTGGGTCAAAGTAGTTGTATTCCGCAGATCAAATGCCAATCCAGCTTTTGCTCTATTCTACCTTGGAGTATTACCATCTTTCGCACGATTTCTATGTAAGTTTTATGTAGACGAACTTTTATAGACCAAGCGGGTATAGTGATATGAGAGGAATCAGGAAATGTAAGCACTCATGCATGGGGGTGCCCAAGTCATCCCTAAGAAATATTCAGGAGATCTAAAGTTTCTAAGATTAGGAATGCCCAAGGCACCCACCTTCTTCTTCAACAACTATCAGTTTGTCTTAGTTGGCTCTATATTTTTACTCATTCAAATGTTATGTGCCATTCTTGGAGCGATTTTGCTTGTTGATCATTAAATCATCATATTTGATCATTTTTTGAACAAAAGGGGTTTCCCCCTGCCCCATTTTATAGAATGAAGTAGAACACAACCAGTACAACTAGTTCAGATGACCACAACTCAGAAAATACACTAAACGAAACTAAGGCTGAAATGCCTAACTACCCTCCTACATCCATCATGAACGAGACCAGAAGCTCTCTCACCACCAGGTAGGTTCTACTAAATAACCATCTTTTTATTACAAAGCCCAAATGAGAACAGGAAGAACGAGCGAGCATATATGATCTAATTTTTTGCTTCATCCAGGTGCACTAAACATGTCTTCATCCTTACTCATTGGCCCCTTTCGTTCGTCTTCAAGCAATCCGAAGTAGTTCTCCATGTTGCTTGTCCAATAGGAGGATCCAGCGCCACAACAATGTTGCTTGTGCATCATCGCAGAGAACTTTCCATTGATGCAGATAACAACTTAGCTTGGCAAGAATGCATTTCACATCTCTGCATTTGCGCCCCTGAAAACAAAACTCATTTCTCAGTCTCCACAAGATCCACAAGGATGCACATATCACCAAATTCAACACTGCATTTTTCTTATGTGAATGCTAGAAAGCAAAGATAATTTCAAAGCTAGAAATCCTGTCAATTTCAAAGAATTCAGAGATAAACTCCCACACTTAATGTGCCACAAAACAGTCAACTAAAAGATGTTGGACAGATTCATTTTTAGCACAAAATAAAAAAGAGGGGTCATCCACTTGTCTCCTTTTTGCTAGGTTGTCCCTAGTAAGGATCTTATTGTAAGCACACAAGCAAAGAAAGGCATGGATTTTCTGTGGGTATAAAATCTTCCACATTTTGTCACTGATAGCAGAAGCTATCCCACCAAAGTTAATTTGTGTATAAAAATATTTCACCGAGTATATACCATTAGGATCTAGGGACCAAACTGGTGTATCAATGTTATCTAACGAGGGGTATTGTTTAATCAATGTAATTAGCTATTCCCAGAGATCCATACCAGCCTGATAAACACACCTTCTAAATATCATTTTCAGATCACTACCATTCCACACTTGGGCAACTATGCATTCAGTCTGGTTACATATGTTAAATAACTCCCAGAATTTCACTTTAAGGGAACAATCCCCTACCATGTGTCATGCCAGAAACTAATGAGTCCACCATTTCCTAATTTCCACCTGTAAAAGGTTTTGGCCATAGACAAGGCCCATGTGATACTCTTCCAGAAGGTAGAGCCCACTTCACCTTTTTCCCAGAGGAGATTAGGAGAATTCACTCTGTATTTATGCAAAATGATTTTCTTCCAATCTGCTTCAGAGTTGTCAAAAAAAATCTTTTTCCCCACGAAGCCAACAAGGCCATATTAAATTCTTTTATGTTGGGGATCCCCAACCCCCCAAATTCTTTCTTCCTAGAAATCAAACCCCAGTTGGCCAAATGGTATTTGTGTTGATCACTCAAATTCCACCAAAAGAAATGGGCCATCTGGGAATTGACAGCATTGATCACCCACTTGGGAAATTTGATCACAGACATGAGATATGTAGGAATGCTAATCACACAGGCATGAAGTAAGATTATTTTTCCTTTATAAGTAAGGAACCTCCCAAACCAACCTGAAATGCTTTTAATAATTCTATTAATGATAGGTTGAAGGTCTTCTTGTTTAAGTTTATCATAGTGAAGAGGCACTCCAAGATATTTGATAGGAAAAGAATGAATTTTACAGTAAAAAAATTTGGGCAAATTTCTTGGCAACTGCCTCCTCCACATTTATGGTCATCAAATCACTTTTGTGAAAAATAATTTTCATCCCCGAGATATATTCAAAACAGGGCAAAAGCCATTTAAAATTTCTCGCTGTATGGACAATTTTTTTTCGAAAAGAGTATTGTGTCATAAGCATATTGCAGACTGACCACACCCCCTGGAATTACTTGGGGCAAAAGCCCAGAAGTCAGGTCTTGAGAAGCATATTTTTGAAGCATTTTGGTAAAACTATCAACTACCAGGTTAAACAACAAGGGGGAATGTGGGTCCCGTTGCTTGAGTCCCCCCCTACAAAACGAGGACCAGTAGTATCATCAATCCTCACACTAAAAGTGATGTGGACTAAAGTATTTTTAATCCAGGAAATCCACTTTGGACCAAAACCACTAGAGTGTAGCATCTCAAAAAGGAAATCCCAACTAACTCTATCATAGGCTTTTTCATAATCCAACTTAAGCACTAAGCCTTGAGATCCAGATTTTTTCACCTCATGAATAACTTCAAGGGCCATCACCACACTCTCCAAAATGTACCTAACATTAATAAATGCATTTTTGTTAGAAAAAATCAACCTGTGACTAATAGGGGAAACTCTGTTGCTCAAAGCTTTGGAGATCTTAACACCACAATTAGTCAAACTAATAGGTCTAAATTTTTTCATGTCTTTTGCATCAGAATCTTTGGGAATAAGAACAATTAAAGAAAAGTTTAATCTATGCAGATCCAATTTACCCTCCTCAAAATCTTTCACTAAGGCCATAAAATCAGTTTTAATCACATCCCAAAAAGTTTGGTAAAATAGGAAAGGCAGAGTACCGGGGCCAGGGGCCCCATGAGCATAAGATCCAAACATTGCCTCTTTGATCTCCTCCTCAGAAAATCTTTTCTACAGGTGGCCATTTTCCTCCTGAGTAACTAGATCCCCTTCCTCTCAAAAGGAAGGCCCAAGACTGATGTTATGTTTCTCTCCATAACCAAATAGGTTTTTATAAAAGGTAGTAGCCACATCCAACATCTCTCTCGTAGTATAAACAGGACCATTTTCTCCCATTAGTTTAGACATGCGGTTCTTCCCATGTCTATGATTGGCTAAGGCATGGAATTAAGCATTCACTACTGCAGGATGCTGCTAACGCGACACTACGATCAGAGACCCTTCGACGAAACTGTGTGCGATGCCATAATCGCAAACGATGGTGTAAAATAACGGTCAAAAATGTGCAAAACGTTTGTGATGGAGGATGCATCAAACACGGTTCAGATTTTAGTTGCATGTGCGATGCAGGGTATACGGTTCAGCTCAATTAACTGTTTGCGATGAGGAGGAACAAAAGAAATGGGCAACCAGATGAAGGTGTGTGCGGTATACAGCATACGGTTCACTCAGATGAATTGTTTATGATTAGGCAACACAAAAGAAACGGGCGGCCAGATGAAGGTGTGTACGATATACGCATGCGGTTCACTCGGATGAACTGTTTGCATTGAGACAAGAGAGCGGAAATGGTTCAATATAACAAGATGTGTGTGATACGCGACAAATAGGTCTCTAATCAGAAATGTGTGTGAAGACCAATAATAACACATACGATTGCTTCTGATAAGATGTATGTGATATGCTCTATCTACACAACATCTATTGGCCATTGGGGGACGGGCGGTCATCCGGATATGCCATAAGGATGCGAAGAGGCATCCTATCCGCAAGGACTAGCTGTTCCACCAGTAGCTCATGTAAGAAAACTCTCAAGTTAAGTGTGCTCAGGCTGGAGCAGCCATTAGATGGGTGACTAGATGGGAAGTTCATCCCATGAGTTAATTTAACCTTGAGGTCCTTGTTTTTTATTTTTTAACACATGTTAAAGAAGGTCTACCGCATTACTTTTTGACAATGTGCGATACGTGGCATACATTTGATCCATCCGACCTGTTTGTGATGGACTAAGCCGTATGAATTGTGGGCAAACGCTTGCTAGTATTTAACTGTTTGGGATTGATGAATTCATCACCGACGAGTTCCCTAGTGTGGTCCATGTTCATCTGATCATCATCTACTTCTTGTGCTAGCTCGATGTTCCTTCTATGCAAGGTTTCCATTAATTGATGGCGTTTTATGAACACGCCACCGTTTCTCCCCATTTCATCACCCATTTCCCGCCACCCAGCAATATTGCGCATGGGCAGCGCACAACGCATGGAGGCGACAAGCGCAACCTGTAGCACATTCACCTTCTCCAAGAATGCCAACCCACCAAAGCGCCGCCTTTGCCATCAACCTCGTCGACGAGGAAAATGAGCAGGCGCCACGGCCTGTCGAGGCCGAGGCTCTTCCTAACAACATGATGGAGGACACCGTGATGCGTGTCATCGCCAGGGTTGAGCATACCTTTGGCGCATGGCGCTTGAGCGCCGCAGATCAAGATAGGCATGTCAGCGCTGACAGGCTGCTGCTCGCCGCACAACATGATCGATGGCGCGCCACAGAGCAAGCTAGGCGCGTACGCGCTGATAGGATGTGGCTCGCCGCACGGCGAGACCGTTGGAGTGCCGTAGAGTGAGAGGCGCGGCGCGCCACAGCAAGAGCGGATCCATCGGTGCTTTCCTGCTATCGACACGGCGACGCAACTGGGTACACTTCCGGTTAGTACCCCCATTCCTCGCCAGGAGTGGGCGGAGGCCCTCAGCGATGTACTTGCACCAGAGGCCGGCCGCGCCGTACTTGCACCGGACGCCCGCTGCGCCATTCACATGGGTGCCACCATTCGCCTTGTCCACAGCCCGTTGGAAGCCAATGCGCTGGTCCGTAGGCTCGACCACCTCCTCGGCCCAGGTGTCCACCTTGGTGCAGTAGAGGAACATGGCCGTCGCATCCTTGAGATGGTGATCTCCGATGAAATAGCCAACTTGGAGCTCGAGATCGCGCTCCAGATGTACCGCGAGAGTGTCGACCGCTTGGACGAATGCCTACACGAGTTCAGGCAGAGCCAAGAGCTACAGTAGGCAAGGGCTGCTGGTCATGGTCTCATGGATGCATTTTATTTTGAAAAGTTGTTTTGACGTGGATAGCTATGTATTCACAGCAATCATAGTATTGCTCTGTTTATTGCTCTGTTTCAATGTGTGTACTCTGGTTTCCATTCTTATATGTTCTGTTTCAATGTGTGTCTATACGCCTTCCATTCTGTATATGTGGATGATAATAGCTACATTCAAATTAGTGTACAAAAACAGATAGAAAATGGAATTCATAATATATATATTAATTATTCATAATATATAATATCATCACATATACGTGATGATACTTAACTACTAGGTACAATGCATAAAATTGAAAACGCACAATACTAAAACTAATAATCCCTCCTGTGGCCAGTATTCCGGCAGCCCCTCGCTAGCAGCTCCCTGGTGCACGGTGTCTTCCCAGTGCGGAGGCAGTACTCCGCCTCCTCCGCTTCGCAGCGCTTGACGTACCGATCTGCCTCTTGCTAGCGGACGCGCGCGACCGATCTTGCCATTTCGTTGGGCACCCACCGGAGCTCCTCGTCTGTGGCACGCTGTAGCTTATCGGCCCACCTCCATGTAGCGACGAGGCGCCTAGTGCCTATGACCTTCCTCACGAAGTACCTGTCTTCATACACCTCGGCATGATGACGCGCCCGCCCCCAAAGCTCCGCCGCCTCCTTTTTCCAAGGGGCATCACGGGCTTCACAGGCCACCTAGTACTTGGCTTCCTCCTCCGCCATCTCCTTCTTGGACGCCACTTGCCTCAATTTCTCAGTCGGCGGTAGCGACTTCCACAGACAAAGATTGTACTGGCCCCAAAACCAATCCAAAGTGTGTGTGTGTGTGTGGGGGGGGGTCTGACGCAACCTCGTCAGGCGGCGCATAGGGGTCCTCATCGCTGCTAATCGAGTGAGCGTTCTCGGGGGGCAGCGACTCCTTGTCGGCGCGTGGGTAGATCGAGGCGCCATGGCAGAGATTTGAGAGAGAGAGAGAGAGGGCGAGCAAGGGGAGGATGTAGATGAGAATGCAGGTGGGACGACATGAGCAAGGTAGTATTTATTGGCGGCCGGAATCTAGATTGACGGGGACAGTACACACGCCGGTCGCCGGAATTTGAATTACACACGATTCCCGCAGCAAAATCCGTGTGTGAACATAATAGCTGACGGTTTCCAATACAGAACCGTGTCAAAATCTGTGTGTGAACATAATTGCTGACGGTTTCCAATACAGAACCATGTCTGATTAATGATCCCCACCACTCACCTACCAAACCTCGAGCCGCAAGATAGAGTGCCAATCGTGTGGGGGCCGGTTGTCTTGCCAGATCTTTACATTTTCTATTTTGAACACTAGATATTTACATCGTCTGATGATTTTTTTAACTCGCACACAAGTAAACAAAAATATGTTTTTTCAAACCGTTATGGTTAGGCGTTGCATGTAGATGTAGTTCAAATTTGAATTATGGTCATTAAATGGTTAGAAAATCACTTAAATGTCTTTAAAAGGTCAAATGACCCCTTTTCCAAATTTTCACATGACAGTTGTATTAGTGCATGTTAAACATAGAAATTTTTTGAAGGCCGTAAGAGGAAGCTATCCCCCATTCATCATCAAACATGCATTGTTCCCTCTCGGAACCACGGACCTTCTAGTGAGTTGCTCTGGTTTGTGAGGGGAGTGTGTCCAGACTTTCGTCAAACATGCCAATTTTTTTACCACATCATCTTGGTGGCATGACATGAAATCAAGCAAGGTTTCATGTTTTTGTGATCATTTTTTAATTTTTTGGAATTAAAATGCCATGGTACTCCATGCATGTGCTCATGCCTTGAGACCAATATGTTTGAAATTCCTTCTAATTTACTGCACATGGAATTAACTCGCATACAAGTACACAAAAATATGATTTTTCAAACCGTTATGGTTAGGCGTTGCATGTAGATGTAGTTCAAATTTGAATTACAGTCATTAAATGGTTAGAAAATCACTTAAATATCTTTAAAAGGCCAAATGACCCCTGAAATTTTCCAAATTTTCACATGACAGTTGTATTAGTGCATGTTAAGCGTAGAAATTTTTTTGAAGGCCGTAAGAGGAAGCTATCTCCCGTTCATCATCAAACATGCACTGTTCCCTCTCAGAACCACGAACCTTCTAGTGAGTTGCTCCAGTTTGTGAGGGGTGTGTGTCCAAACTTTCGTCAAACATGCCAATTTCTTTACTACATCATCTTGGTGGCGTGACATTACATCAAACAAGGTTTCATGTTTTTTGATCATTTTTTTAAATTTTTGGAATTAAAATGCCATGTCACTCCATGCATACATATGCATGTGTCCATGTCATGAGACCAATATGTTTGAAAATTCCTTCTAATTTACTTCACATGGAATTAACTCACACACAAGTGCACAGATATGATTTTTCAAACCATTTTGGTTAGGCATTGCATGTAGATGTAGTTCAAATTTGAATTACGGTCATTAAATGGTTAGAAAGTCACTTAAATGTCTTCAAAAGGTCAAATGACCCCTAGATTTTTCCAAAATTTCACATTACAGTTGTAGTAGTGCACGTTAGACGTAGAAAAAAATTGAAGGCCGTAAGAGGAAGCTATCTCCCGTTCGTCATCAAACATGCATTGTTCCCTCTCGGAACCACGAGCCTTCTAGTGAGTTGCTCCGGTTAGTGACGGGTGTGTGTCCAAACTTTCGTCAAACATGCCAATTTCTTTAGCACATCATCTTGGTGGCATGACATTACATCAACAAAGGTTTCATGTGTTTCTGATTTTTTTTATGAAAATGCCATGCCACTCCATGCATACATATGCATGTGTCCATGTCGTGAGACAAATATGTTTAAAAATTCCTTCTAGTTTACTGCACATGGAATTAACTCACACACAAGCACAGAAATATGATTTTCAAACCGTTTTGGTTAGGCGTTGCATGTAGATGTAGTTCAAATTTGAATTACTGTCATTAAATGGTTAGAAATCACTTAAATGTCTTTAAAAGGTCAAATGACCCCTAGAATTTTCAAAATTTTCACATTGTAGTTGTATTAGTGCACGTTAGACGTAGAAAAAATTTGAAGGCCGTAAGAGGAAGTTATCTCCAGTTCGTCATCAAACATGCATTGTTCCCTCTCAGAACCACGAGCCTTCTAGTGAGTTGCTCCGGTTTGTGAGGGGTGTGTATCCAAACTTTCATCAAACATGCCAAATTTTTTACCACATCATCTTGGTGGCATGACATTAAATCAAGCAAGCTTTCATGTTTTTCTAATCATTTTCTTTTTTTGGAATTAAAATGCCATGGCACTCCATGCATGTGCCCATGCCTTGAGACCAATATTTTTGAAAATTCCTTCTAATTTACTGCACACGGAATTAACTCGCACACAAGTACACAAAAATTTGATTTTTCAAACCGTTTTGGTTAGGCGTTGCATGTAGATGTAGTTCAAATTTGAATTACGGTCATTAAATGGTTAAAGAATCACTTAAATGTCTTTAAAAGGTCAAATGCCCCTGAAATTTTCCAAATTTTCACATGACAGTTGTATTAGTGCATGTTAAACATAGAAAAAAATTTGAAGGCCGTAAGAGGAAGCTATCTCCCATTTGTCATCAAACATGCATTGTTCCCTCTCAGAACCATGAACCTTCTATTGAGTTGCTCCGGTTTGTGAGGGGGTGTGTACAAACTTTTGTCAAACATGCCAATTTCTATTCCATGTAATCTTGGTGGCATGTCATTACATCAACCTAGGTTTCAGATTTTTCTGATCATTTTTTTATTTTTTCAAATTAAAATGCCATGTCACTCCATGCATACGTATGTATGTGTCCATGTCGTGAGACCAATATGTTTGGAAATTCCTTCTAATTTACTGCACATGGAATTAACTCGCGCACAAGTACACAAATATGATTTTTCAAACCATTTTGGTTAGGCATTGCATGTAGATGTTGTTCAAATTTGAATTACGGTCATTAAATGGTTAGAAAATCACTTAAATGTCTTTAAAAGGTCAAATGACCCCTAGAATTTTCCAGAATTTCACATTCCAGTTGTAGTAGTGCATGTTAGACGTAGAAAAACATTGAAGGCTGTAAGAGGAAGCTATCTCCTGTTCGTCATCAAACATGCATTGTTCCCTCTTGGAACCACGAGCCTTCTAGTGAGTTGCTCCGATTTGTGAGGGGCGTGTGTCCAAACTTTCGTCAAACATGCCAATTTTTTTACCACATCATCTTGGTGGAATGACATTACATCAACCAAGGTTTCATGTGTTTCTGATTTTTTTTGGAATTAAAATGCCATGTCACTCCATGCTTAATTGTGTCATAGCCGTTAGACCAATATGTTTGAAAATTCCTTCAAATTTGCTGCACATGGAATTAAATCACACACAAGTACACGAAATTTGAGTTTTCAAACTGTTATGGTTAGCTGTTGCATGTACATGTAGTTCAAATTTCAATTACGGTCATTAAGTGGCTAGGAAATCACTTAAATGTCTTAAAAGGTCAAATGACCCCTGAAATTTTCCAAAATTTGACATGACAGTTG
The DNA here is from genome assembly GCF_018294505.1 of Triticum aestivum. NCBI lineage: Eukaryota > Viridiplantae > Streptophyta > Magnoliopsida > Poales > Poaceae > Triticum > Triticum aestivum. The sequence continues at coordinate 592,844,626 of NC_057812.1, read as the reverse complement.
TATTAGTACTGCAAATTTCTCGTTCATTTATAACACCATTCTTTGCCACTTTACTCCAAATTCATCTTTCACAGCTAATAAAAAATATCTACAACATCACACATAGTTGTTTTCTAGGAACTGTTTGCGATGAAAATATCTGGGTCTATTTAAGTCTCCCTCCTTAAGCTTCGCCGGCTCGTCTGCTCCAGTGCCGGCAACCCCCGAATCCCTGAATCCCGATCCCCATTCCCACACCCCTTCTTGCAAAGATGACGCCGTGGAAACGCTTTGTGAAGGCCCGTACGATGGCCGCGTCCCCACCGAGCGCCGCCGCCTACACCGAGAGCGCCGCCGCCTACGCCGAGAGTGCTGCCGCATCCGCATTAAGCACGGCCTCTTCCATCGAGAGAACATCTGCGGCTGCCGACAGGGTAGCTACAGCTGCCGAGACGGTCGTAGCTGTTGCTACGACAGTGGCTGCAAACACCGAGAGCGCTCGAGCTGCCGTCCGTGCCGCCGACGTCGCCCTGGCTCGGGTTGAGGCCATCCACGCCAAGATCGAGGATGCACACACCAATATATTCTAGGCCACCTCGGACTCCAGCATGCAACCCATGTTTGAAAAGGCTGTGGTGGCCATGGAGCACCTGCTTCCTCATGAGGTCGCCGAGCGGGAGCTGGAGATGCAGGAGGCGGCGGAGATCGAGGAGCGCCAGGAGGAGGAGTTGCGCGTGGCCGAGGTCGAGGTAGAGAAGAGTCTGTCCGTCGAGGAATTGGCAGTGGAGTACCAATGCCAGCTCTGGCGCAGCCACTACTACGAGTACTACAATCTTGAGGGCGGCGCCGAGGACGAGGACGAGAATGCGGTCGACTTCAGCAGGGGGGACGCGGAGTCTACCAACGGCGGCATGTCGCCAGGACAAGTCATCGACGTCTCATCTCACACCGGCGATGCATAGGTTGGTGCGGCGGCGGATTTTTTAAAATTATGCGTACTTAGGCTTTGTTTTTAATGCTGGTCTTTTGTTAGAGCAATGTTTAGGTCAACTGGCTCTGTTTAATCACTTAAATTGCTTGATTCAGTAAGTATGGTCTGTCTGGTGTACGCTCTTTTGTGTGCCCAAATTAGCAAGCAATGTTAAATTATGGAATGACGTACCCTGGGAAATTTCCACCAAAATTTGAATTATCAAACTCATCCCATGCATGTCAAGCTGAAGAATCATTTGTGATGCCCACAATCGTTCAAAGTGAATGGTCCGGCGGCACCACGCGCAAAGTTTCCCTCCACATTTCCAAAATTTTGGCCTACTGCCAAAATATCTATCCCACCCCCTTTTCTCCCCAACCACAAGTCACATTTCCCCTATTTCTTCCTTCCTTCCTTCCTTGCTAAGCTATAGCCGCTTCCTCGCTCTCGCCGTCGCATCCTACCGCCGGTCTCACCATGGTCTTCTTCAAAGACCTCTCCAGCGGTTCCTCCTCCGACGACGACTCCTTCACCACTCAGGTATGCCTCTCTTCTCTCTCTCTCTCTCTCTCTCTCTCTCGGGCTATGACTTGGAACGAAGGATTTTTACCCGGTGGTCGATTTGAGTCATTTCTTCCTCTTGTAGCTCCCTAGGACCATTAGTGGAAACGAATGGAGAGGGGTGGCTGAAGATCTATCTGCTCGTTGTCACCATCATTCTCCATGCGTGAAGCTAGTTGCGTTTGATTCTGTGGATAGTGGGAGGATGTTTCTGGCATGTGCAGAGAAGGTTAGACCCTCTTTCCTTGTTACAAATCATTTGTTAAATGTGATTCAGACACTATCACGGTCCCAGCCCATTCATACAACACCTTCAACCAAACGCATCCTAAGACAGTGTCACAGTCTGTACCTAGTATCTTAAATTGTTTCCATCTCACCAGTGATGCCATTAGAAAATTATTTGGTACTGCTTCAGCAGTTTGTGCAGCCAACTTTGGTCCACACATCCGAGCAGCCAAGTAGTAAAATACTAAATCTTTATGGCACGAAGGAACTGGGCATCGGAGCAACTTCGTGCTCCGAAGTCCGGGTCCCTGATTTTTTCCGCTGCATCGGCTCGCCAGTGCAGGGCACCAGTGCGAGATGTAGGTTGTCTTTACCCTGGTTTTGGCATACACAGTGGATGGTCTTAGTGCTATTAGTTCTATGTTACTAAATTTGTGCATGTACACACCTATTAATATCAATTTGTTGTCATCCAAACACGTCGCTATGCTGTTGCAGTTATATTTACCTTCCTCATAAAATGTTCAATTTTTTTATTTATTGTACATGAGTAAGAACTTGTAGCGTTGTTGTAGTTAATTATAGCTTCTGATGTTCCAGAATTTGGTCGTTGTCTCAGTACCAATTATTTCATTTGCACATTGACCTTTTTGAGAAGATATGTCATAATTAACATGTTTCTTCAGTTTTTCAAGATAAGCATTGGTGATTTTCTATGTTTCTCTAAACCCATTTCCCCTAGAATTGTTACTGATCTAGTTTTAAATATTATAGGATGAATGGAAGTGTTCTTACTTGGAGTGGGTTGATCAAGAGTGGCTACAGTCTTTAAAGATGTGCCTAGTGAAGCTCTGGAGCATGTATGAGGAAGAGAACAGACGTAGGCTTAGAGAAACTGTTGTCCACTGAAGAATATTTGAAGATGCGGGATAAAAAGTTGAAGGTGGAGAATGAGCTCAGATTTTTTAAATCAGACTTTGCTAAGATGGTGTTGCCGAAGGAGCAGGCACTTTCCCAGTTGGCCCGTGCAAAACAGGTTCTTACTGAACTGAAAGCAGAGGTGGATAAGGCGAGCCTGGATGATCTCGATTAGGGAAATGAATATATTGTTCTTATGAAGTTGAACTAGCTATATGTTGTACCGTGTTGTTTTCATGTAGCTACCGTACTGTCATGTTATAATATATTTATGTGCCTGATATGAAATTGGCAAACAACTGTCTGATATGAAATGTGAATTTGCATAATATTGGAATTATTAATTGTAAACTAATAAACCTGCTAAATGTGTCATGGACCTTTGCAAACGGTTCTAGTAGTAAAAGCGCCTGCGATGGATAGCCCAATGCCACACAGCTTTCTTCATCAAATCGTGTGTGATATAGTTGATAAAAGCAAACAGTTAACCAAGGCAGACTGTGTGTGATTGTTACACCTTTCACACATGAGCCTACACATAAAACTGTGTGGGATGTACGTACGAACGAAAATGTTTTCCCTGGATTGACTGTGTGGGATGTACATAAGAACGAAAACATATTCCTTGGATTGATTTTGTGTGCTATACATACGAACGGAAATGTTTTTCTGGGATTCACCGTGTGGGATGTACATACCTACGGAAATGATTTTCTCGGATTACCGCGTGGGATGTACATACCTACAAAAATGATTGGGTTTCGATGCCTCGCTCGATCGCACACGGCCCCAGCCTGTGTCCTAGGAGGGCCTATCCCCGACAATTTCTGTGTTGTATGGGAAGGACCCCCCTATCGCCCACACTCACTTGGTGATGGTTCCAAATGCCGTCGCGGAAAGGGGTTAAAAACCGTTTGTATAGCACCAATGCGTACCAGTGATTGTTCTTGTCCCCATCAATGATCTTATGATCTTTGGACCATTGCCACAAGGCAGTTTCTTCTTTACGCCAAATATCTGCAAGTTCTTTTCTAATCTCTTCCATTCTAATTTTATCATTATCATCAAGTTGGGTTTTCTCAGAAAACACGTCAAGAATACCAACTTCAAGAAAAAGCTCTCTCTTCTTTTTCTTAATCCCTTGTTCGTTATTAATACTCCACCCTTTAGCTTTCTTCCTAAAAGGCCTACTCTTGTTCATCCACACATCCATCGCATATTTTCCAGGCATAGGTGTATTTGAAATGTCAGTGACCAAAATTTTAAAGTTTGGGTGGTCAAGCAACCATTTCTCAAATCAAAACATTTTTGGGGAGGTAACCCTCTAAGCACCCGTGTCAAGAATTAAAGGAATATGAACACTCCCTATTCTAGGGAGAGCAGTTAACACCGACAAGGGAAAATGAGCACCCCAGGAAAGAGAAACAAAGACTCTATCTATAACAACAAAAATTGGGGTTGTCTTGACTATTACTCCAAGTATAACTTCTATTAGCAGTATTGATTTCCATAAGGGACCATTTAATTATCTTGTTATTAAAAAACACGAAAATTGATTATTAATGACCCCATTGTTCTTATAAGCAGTAGATCTGACCAGCACTACAAAAAAATACACTTCCATGATGATACGTGTTTGTCACAATAGGTCGCGTTTTTTGTCATGCATGTACATCCATGACGATTTTATGACAGAATCAAGATAGTCATAGTTGTGCTGTCGTAGAAGTCTTCCATGACATTACCAAAATTATCATCACGGAAGTGTCCACTTCCATGATGATAAATCGCGCGTCATAGAAGTTCTTTCGTCAAGGGTGACCAACACGTGGCATCCACCATAATGGAACACTGTTAAGCTATCGTTTCTGATTTTGGATCTGATAACCCGTTAACAGCCCGGACCAATGGGGATTTTCCACGTGTAAAATCATCATTGGCTGGAGGAAACACATGTCAGCTCCGCGTTGGCACAAGTGTCACTCAGCCAATGGGCGAGATGCGCCTATGATATGTTGACATGTGGACCTGCCCAAAAGTGGCCCATAAAGTTTAAATGGGCCGGCCCAACTAAAGTCCCGCTAGATTTTGCGGACCATAATGGGCCGGCCCAGCTAAAGGCCCGCTAGATTTTGCGGACCATAATGGGCCAACCCAGCTAAAGGCCCACGAGATTTTGCGGATCATAATGGGCTGGCCCAGATAAAGGCCCACAAGATTTTGCGGGCCATAATGGGTCGGCCCAGGTAAAGGCCCACAAGATTTTTGCGGGCCATAATGGGTCGGCCCAGGTGAAGTCCCACAAGATTTTTGTGGACCATAATGGACCGGCCCAACTAAAGGCCCATGAGATTTCGCCGACATTAATGAGCCGGCCCAGCTGTAGGCCCACAAGATTTTGAGAACCCTAGTAGGCCCGCCCATTAACTGGCTGCCATGTTTTGGGCCAAATGCCGGCCCATATTTGATCTGGTCCATTATTGGCCTACCATGTTCCGGGCCTAACAATGGCCCATATGAGATCCGGCCCGTTAAAAGCCTACCATGTTCTTGGCCAAATTACGGCCCAGATCAGGTCCGGCCCTTTAAGAGGCTTTGGGCTAAATTATGGCCCATATCAGATTCGGCCCGTCAACTGGACGCTATGCTTTTGGGCCCACTTGCTAAAGTCCCATTTCGTAATTCGGCCTGATATTAGTTTCGGCCTGTTAAGGGCCCGTTTAACATTTTGGCCCTATATTAATTTTGGCATGTTAAAAGCCCATCATATAGTTGGCCTAACTACGGCCCGGTTTGCACCTGGCCTGCTTGCAGCCGATAATCTGATTGGGCCAAACAAGGTCTGAGAAAATTTTGGCCTGTTAAAATCCTGTGATTTGATTGGCACAATCATGGGCCGGGGTCCATTTCGGGCTCCTGCCGGCCCGTGAGAGTTGTTTGGCATGTTTCAGGCCCAACCTACTTCTCAGCCTCCTAAAAGCCCATTGAGTTTTCTTGCGAAAAGAGGGTTGGCGTTTACTCGGCCTATTAAATGCCCAAATCTACTAGTGGGCCAATTTACATTTAGGCCTTTAACAGACCAAGATGACGGGGCCCATGATGCGGATCATACATCGTGATTGCATGACGGCCTGATTATGTACCGTAATTTTACGGTTTGGCCAGTTTACTGTGAAGACATGATATATATATATATATTATATATATATATATATATTATATATATATATATATATATACAGTAAAATAACTGCAGCATCGTGAATAAGAAAAAACCTAGACTATACAATAAAGAAATTACGGCATATTACATCCACTGGGCATCAAAGTTCTCCACTATGATAATAAAGCACAAGCAGACAACAGATTACATACACTGGGCATCAAAGATCGCCACCAGTGCAACTAAACACGCCGACAAAATAATATACAAAACCGACAGCACTTCAATAGAGTTCAAGAAAGGTTAGCCCTGCTGGGGAGCTGCAGTGCAAGCAGTTGAGCAAGCTGATGAGATTGCGCTTGTTTAACACTTATATCCTCCACTCTGAAAGATAAACAAGCAGACAGATGACATGTTTTGCATATAAAAGTATCAGTGCTGACAATTCATCACATTTCTTACTAAAGAATAAAGTGACACAGCTTAAAATTGCATTAACACAATATGGTATATTTCAGGTCAAGACATGGCAGGAAATGACATTGTGAAGGAGTTGGCAGCTTCACGACACCACTCGATTACATATCAAGAACTCATAAGTATCGATGGTTAATGTGCTGTCAATTTATCCCATTTCCGATTGGCAAATAAAGAGACTGTTTAAATAATAGTAGAATGATATGACATTGTTCATAGTTAAGACATTGCAGAATATGACATTGTGCTGTAGTGGGTAGGTTCACCACACCACTGGATTACGGATCAAGAACAGAAGCATACATGTAGTGCAAAATAAGATCACTTGCTCTGTATAGTTTAATTTGCATGGTATGACGAAGGAACTTGGTTGTACAACTGAAAACTTAAATTGAGAAGGACAAACTTTTGTTTATGAACTACATAATAAACTTTAAACATGCAATTTGATGCAAACACCAAAAATAAACAGCTGTTGCAGTCATGCCTAACCAAATATACATAACAAAGTTTGAAGGTTTGAGAAGGACAAACTTACATTATTGGTGAAGACAGGCTCTATAAAGCCCTTGTCCATGCTGATGGGGGGGGGCAATTCAAGATGTTCACCACATAATCTTCTTCATAAGCATTGCCTTTTGTCGGGGAAACTGATCCACGAACACCTATGGGGCCGGCGGACCGGGCCCCTTTCGGTTCGGCGGGGGGCGGAGATCGCACGAAGAGCAGATCGAGGCGAAGCACACGAGCAGTTTACCCAGCTTCGGAGCTCTCCGGAGAGATAACACTCCTACTGCTGCATGTCTGGTTGTATTATGTTCTTGCTCGTGAGAGCTAGGTGTTTTCTGGCTTACGAATGAATTGAGCCGACCGAACCCCCTCTACGTTGCGCATGGGCCTCGTTTTATATGCTAAAGGGGTCACCGACAGGTGGCAACATAGAGAAGGGTACAAATGTAAAAAGTGAAGTGGTTGGTACAGTTACTTGTACAGTGTACCCTACCTAACCCTAACAGCAGGGGACAAGGGCATTAAATGCCCGTCTGGGTCACCCAAACGATGCAGAAAAGGACCGTTAGGGGCGCCACCGCTCGCCACGATGGCGATCTTGTCAGCTTCGCATGCCACTGCGCACCGCTGGCTGCACAGCCTCCCGCCACGCGCGCCTGGAGAGGCCCCCAGGGCGACACGTTGGTGGATGCGCTGGAGCGTGGGCACAGAGTGGCCGCCTGCCGCGGCAAGCGCCTTGCCGCTGCTGTTATCTTGTCGGGCCTGGAAGCTTGTCGCTCACCGGGCCTCGAGGTACCTTGGTTGGCCTTCCCGGCAAGCTCCTCTTGCCGGGGCCTTGTTGCCTTGCCGGAGCGCGTGGCACGTCACGGCAAGTTCCTTGGAGTGCCTTGGTTGGCCTTCCCGGCAACCTCCTCTTGCCGGGGCTTGTCTCCTGAGCTTAAATACTTTGTTCTTGAATGGCTCCAAGGGAACCACGGAAGATCTTGGTGTTAGCACGGCAAGTCTTGCCGCGGGGTGCTGCAATTGCCCGTGCACAAGTTCGGGGTACTAGGGTACCCCTATTCTAGTACACCGACAGGAGCCCCTGGGCCTGGGCCAGACACGGTGCCGAGCGCTATTGGGCCAGGCCCAAGACAGGGCACGGGCACACGCGGACCGGGCCACGCCGAATCTCGTTCCGTATCCACCGCGCTCTCCCCTAACGGCACGCGTTGAATGCGGCATCGTGGGAGAGATCGTGGGTGGTTCTTTATTCAGAAGGGTGAAAAGTCCGCCCCATCCCTCTTTATAAGCAGAGGAAACAGGGGCAGTTCGTTCCCCCTCGCTGGTTGCTACTACTCCATCTTCATGAACCTCCGCCGCCCCCTTCTTCCCGAAGCCGAGAGAGTAGCGCTCCGCCCCCCATTGCCATCAGCACCACCAACGCCGTCGACCTCCCCCACCACCTCTGCCATGGCTCCGAAAGCCGACAAGGGAAAGGGCGTGAAGTCGGCCGAGGCGCAGCGGCTCGCAGCGCTGCGGAAGGAGAGGGCGATCTTCTCCCCCCAGCTCGGCGTGCAGGAGCTGAGGGAGTACTTCTACCTCTTTTGGGCGACGGAGACGCGGGCGCATCCGCGCACGAGGGTACTCCCGGCCGCTGCTTCGGAGCTGGCTCCAAACGGGTACCCATTCTTCACGCCATTCTTCTATTGCGGGCTCTGCCCGCCCTTCTCGGAGTTCTTCTGCGATATCATGAACACATACGGCTTCCGCCTCCTTGACTTCACCCCCAACGCCGTTCTGACCATGGCAGTTTTCGCACATTTGTGCGAAAACTTTGTCGGAGTCCACCCCAGTGTTGCCCTTTTCTGCCACTACTTCATACCTCGGGTAGAGAGAGGAGAGCCGCTTGCCGGAGGGATCGCTTGGATCTCGAGAGTCGGCAAGAAGGAGGCGTACTTGGAGGGTGAGCTCCGCAGCAAGTGGGATGAGTGGAGAGCGGAGTGGTGCTGGATCGTCGAGGAGAATCCGCAGCCCTTCACCACCGTGCGCCAAGCTCCAATAGTGCGCGGCAATGACTGGAGCAACATGGCCCCGGAAGATGAGAGGCTGAGGATTGCCATCACTAGGATTCTTTGCCTCAGGCTTGCCGGGCTCACTGTAGGTGCTGTAGGCGCAGATTTCCTCCACCGCCGCATCGCCCCCCTGCAGGAGAGGGGAAGGCCCGCCTGGGAATTCAAGAACTCGGCGGACATCATGAGGCTGCGCCCGGGCCTCAACTACAACTTCACCGTCTTGGAGCTGGATGCAATGCTCCTGGAGTTGTTCAAACGCGACCCCCAGCACCCATTCACACTGCCGAGGGGCGTAGTTCCATTGTGCAACAATTCTTCGCTTGACCGGATCCGCGCCATGATGCCCTTGTGCGATTCACACGAAATCGTTCCAACTTGGCAAGAGCCTGCGGATGACGCCGTGCAAGCGTTCTTCGACAACTTGGAAGAGGTGCGGGTCCATGCTGACGAGCAGAAGAGCCTCACCCGTGACACCACCGACAAGGAGCTGCAGCGTATCGCCACTAGGGTAGAAGAGGTTGCGGCCGCAGCTGCCGCGGGCGTGTTCGGGTTCACTGTGGAGGAGGCGGAGGCTGCAGAGGCGGCAAACCTTGCCGAGCGCGCGGAGTTCATTGGCGAGGAAGGGCCTGCCGGTTCTGAAGCTGAGCCGAGCGAGGCCGGCGAGGAAGAGCCCGAGCCTTCAGAAAACTTGTCGCAGGCGGAGCCCCCGGCCCCGCCAAGGAGGCGCCTTCGCAGGGCCGGGGACGCAGCGGGGCGGCAGCCGGGTCAACAGCCGCCAAGCCGTGCGACACGCTCTACCGCGGCAAGTAATGTTGCCGCAGGTGCGCCTCACACAGCAGCGGCAACTGGAGCGGGATCTTCCCGGGCCACCGCCACCACCCCCGCCAAGCGAGCAAGGGATCCTACTCCTCCGCCTCGCCGCACCAGAGGGGAGCCGGACTTCAATCTTTCCGCGCTCAGCTCCGACGAGGAGGAAGAAGAGTAAGCTTCTTTGGTGCTCTTGTAGTTCTTCAATCTTGCTGTTTATATCTTGTATCTGACTTGCTTCAATCTAGACTCCTTTCTTTTCAGGACGCTGGCCCAGAGAGCGGCGAAGAGGGCCAAGGCCGCGGTGATCGTCATCGAAGATGACCCCACCGTATCAGCAGGGGGTGGGTCCGAGACCACCTTGACGGACCCGGCAATCACTCCTCAAAGCAGCCCCCAGCGTAAGTTCATAGTTAGCTTTCTGCCGTCGGGCGCGCATGAGTGCTTTTTTTCCTTTGTTGATATCTTGCTTGTTGATTTGTGTAGGAGCAAAGCAGCCACATCAGGAGCGCCCGGAAGCTGGTCCCGAAGTGCCATCCGCTTTGACTACACCGCCAAGGGAGGGGTTCCCGGTAAGGGAGCGCTCTCCAGCAAGGGAGAACTCTCCGGCAAGGGCAGCACCGTCGATCCTGTGGCGGCCGAGACCGCAACTGCAGATCTTGGCACAGGTAATTCACTTGTCCAAAAACTTTCCCTTGGGTTCTTCTTCTTCTGATTTTCTTCTCTTGGATTTTTGATTGATTTTTCTCCCTTCTTCGTTCTTCAGACCCACCTGCGGCTGAGCCAATGGAGACAGAGGGCGCCGGCGAGGAGGGGATCGGTGTTGATGAGGCCGCCGGCGAGGAGGCCGCCAAGGCTGCCGCCGCAGAAGCCGGCGAGGGGTCAGGCGATCGCACTGACGACCCCGAGGCCGCAGGAGCGCCAGGCGCTGCACCGACCACCGATCCCTCTGCTGCTTCTGCGGAGCCGGGCTCCGAGGAGCCCGAGCCCGACGCCTACTTGAAGGCCGGTGACGGTATCTTCATCAAGCTACCCTGGGCGTTGAGCTCCAGGGCGCCGGTCGAGGGGGAAACTTTTGATGAGGAGGTGCTCGCCTCCGCCGGACTGTCGTTGGTCGACACGCCCAGCAGCAGCAGTGGCGAGCCTGAGGAGGAGCAGCTGCTGCGGAAGCTGCTGTCACTCTACCGCGCCCGGCAAGCCAAGCTGGCTTCCCGGGAAGCGCTTGTCGCGAAGGCGGGAGTTGACATGGAGAAGCGCGCGGAGGAGCTCCGGGGCCAAAATCAAGAAGCTCTCCGGTCCCTGGCACAGGAGCGGGAGCGACTCGACGAGGAGCGCACGGCCTTCCTTCTCGAGAAGGCCGAAGCTGAGGAGGAACAAAGGCTGGCCGCCGAGAAGCAATCCGCGCGAGAAGGCGAATTGGTGCAGCGGAAGGCCAACCTCGACAGCTACGAGGAGGAGCTCACCGAGCGCGAGCAAGCACTTGGCGGGGCGCTCAAGGAGGCAAAGGACGCTGCCGCAATCGCAGAGGCTACCAAGAAAGAGCTGGAGGAGAAGGTGGCGCAGCTGGAGGCCAACATTGGGAAGAGCGGCAAGGAGCTTGCCGCGCTAAAGCGTGAGCGTGAGAAGGATGCTGCCGCCCACGGTGAGCTGCAAGGCCTTCTCGCTGAGAGGGGCAAGGAGCTCAGCGCCGCCAAGGACTCCAATGCGGACCTGGAGTTGAAGCTGGCCACGCTGATGCAGACGCTGGAGGCCGGCAAGGAGCGGGAGAAGACCTTGTCGGAGAAGGTCAAAGCTGACAAGGCGCTGCTGGAGAGCATCGCAGTTACCCAGAACTCGTTCAGAGACACTATGGAGCACTGGACCGAGGGTCTGGTGAATACTGCCGCAGTCATCAACGAGGAGCTGGCGCAGCGGGGGATGGAGGACTTTGGGTATCCCTCCGACGAGAATCTCCAACCCAGCGCCAAGCTCAGCCTGTTCTTCAAGGGCGTGGCGACGACACTCCAGCGGCTCCGGGAAAGGATCCCAAAGCAGCTGTCCGATGAGTCACGCAAAATCTGCGTCGGGGTTCTCCAGAAGCTGCTGATGAAGGTGGCCTTCCGCAATCCAGGCCTCAGCTTTACCAACGTCCTCAAGTCCTTGCCGCCAGACGCCGATCGGGACGCACTCAAGGCCCTTGTCGCACCCATTGTGGATAAGGTGAGCGAGATCAAGAGGGTCGAGGGCGGACGCGTAGACTAGGCCGCCCATTTCTTCTTTTCCCTTGTCACTGCTAATTATGTTATGAAAACAGTCTGTTAGAGCTGCGACAAGTTATCTTGTAATATAACTTTATTTCTGTTATCAATTGCTATGTTATTTCCTCTACTAGATTCCTTCCTTTGTATGTTTTTACCCTACGCTTCTAGGGAACTTGTCGGCGCAGGCACCCGAGCCACGAGCGCTGAGTGCGGAACGTCAGCAGCCTGCTGGCGGCGCTGCTTCCGACAAGAAACCTTGTCGCGACTAGATGCAGCACACTTAAGTTGTTGAGCGGACTCGAAACAAAGTAAGGGCGCAACTAGCCACGAGTTGGTTCCTCCGCGCACAGGTTTTCCATACAAAGCAGGATCGTTCGAGGAAGATAACTAAAAAAATTTAAAAACTGATTGCTCAAACTTTGGCAACTTAGCTTTTCTGTCGTTTGCTTCCCGGCAAGGCAAAACTTTGCTTGAACGACGCCTGGTCCATACTACAATCCTCTCCTTCCCCCCGGCAAACTTGTGTGCGAGGGAACCTTCTTTTCCTTTGTTGAAAAAGAAGAAAGAAGAGAAAATAATAATATGGAGCCCTTCAGCTCGTTATTGCTTACCGGATGTAGGTGCTGCACAAAGTGTCAGACAACGCATGCAAGAAAGAAACTAATGCATGAAATGGACAAGTTGTGCGGAGCACATGGGGTTCTATTTATGCACGGGATCTGCGCCCGGCTTTGTACAAAGGATTACATGCAACAGTGGCAAGACTTGTACAAAAGGTGGTTGCCGGAACGGGTTCCGGCAACCGCGCCCTACGGGAAAAACTTACGAAGATGTTCTATGTTCTAGGAGTTGCTCACCGGAATGCCATCTTCGGTCTCAAGGCGGACAGCGCCGGGCCTTGTGACTCGTTTCACCCGATAAGGGCCTTCTCACTTCGGCGTCAACTTGTTGGAATTCTTGGCGGACTGAACGCGCCGAAGAACAAGGTCGCCTTCCTCGAAGCTTCTGGCCTTAACTTTGCGGCTATGGTAGCGGCACAAAGCTTGCTGGTATCGAGCAGCTCGTACAACAGCCTGAAGACGATCTTCCTCGAGGAGCAGCGCGTCGTCTAGTCGCAGCTGTTCTTGCTCAGGCTCATCATAAGCGAGCACTCGAGGCGATCCGTATATGAGTTCCGTGGGGAGAACTGCCTCTGCTCCATAGACTAAAGCGAAAGGTGTCTGGCCGGTGGCTCGATTTGGCGTTGTTCTGATCGACCAAAGAACCACCGGCAGCTCCTCGATCCAGTTTCTTCCGCACTTGCGTAGCCTGTCAAAAGTTCTGGTCTTGAGCCCACGCAGCACTTCAACATTTGCCCTCTCTGCTTGACCGTTGCTTCTCGGATGAGCAACAGAAGCGAAGCAGACCTTGGCGCCAAGGTCTTGGACATAGTGCATGAAGGTGCGGCTCATGAATTGCGTGCCGTTGTCTTTGATGATCCTGTTAGGGATCCCGAAACGGCAAACAATTGACCTGAAGAACTTGACTGCTGACTGTGCTGTCACCTTCCTCACTGGCTGCACTTCCGGCCACTTTGTGAACTTGTCGATTGCGACGTACAAGTACTCAAAGCCCCCGACAGCTCGGGGGAAAGGGCCGAGGATATCGAGCCCCCAGACCGAAAATGGCCAGGATAAAGGGATCGTCTGGAGAGCTTGAGCTGGCTGGTGTATCTGTTTGGAGCGGAACTGGCACGCTTCACACTTGGTTACTTGTGCAGTTGCATCCTGGAGGGCTGTCGGCCAAAAGAAACCTTGCCGGAAAGCTTTGCCGGCAAGTGCTCTTGCGCCAATGTGGTGGCCACATATGCCTCCATGTATCTCTGCCAACAGCTTTTGTCCATCTTCCCGGCAAATACACTCCAATTTCACACCGTTGAGTCTTCTTCTGTACAGTATGCTATCGACAAACTGGTACATACTTGACTGCCGGGCTACTTTTTCCGCTTCTTCTTGCTCTTCGGGAAGTTCTCCTGTCTGAAGGAAATGGACAATCTGCTGTGCCCATGCTGGAGCTTGTGGCTCGACAACAAGGACTAAAGGCATATCTGCTGCTGCGGGAACATCCGCTTCCACGGCAAGGACTTGCGGCCCCGCCGGAGCTTGATGTTCCCCGGCAAGCTTGCCGAAGCAAAACTTGTCGGGAGCGTCTGCTTCAACGGAACAAACCATAAGGCTTGCCGGAGCAGACTGTCCCTCAGCAACCTTGGTGTTGATCTTGGGGACTTTCTTGGCGGCGGCTTCGGGGAGCTCTGCCGGAAAGTAGTCACCAGAAACCAACTTCCTCTTCTTGCTTTGTCCAGTTGATGGTGTTACGGATGGTTGAGTCAACTTGAGCACAAAGATCCCTGGTTCCACAGGTAACTTTAGTGCGGCGCACTTTGATAGGCCATCAGCAATGTCATTCTGAGCTCTTGGGATATGCTCCATCTGTAGGCCGTCAAAGTGCTCTTCTAGTTTCCTCACTTTATCAACATATGCTTCCATCAATGGACTCTGGTAGTTCTTGTTCACTTAGCGGACGACAAGCTGTGAGTCACCCCTGACAATGAGCTTCTTGATCCCAAGGTCTGCTGCGATTCTGAGACCGGCAAGCAATCCTTCATACTCTGCAGTATTGTTGGTTGCTTGCTCCTTGGTGAAGTGCATCTGGACTAGGTACTTGAGGTGCTCTCCGGTGGGTGCGACAAGCAGCACGCCCGCACCGGCGCCTTGCAGCGAGATGGCACCATCAAAGTACATCAGCCACTCTTTGCTTGCCTCTTTGACGGGGATGCTCGTCTCTGGAATTTCTTCATCTGGTGTCGGCGTCCACTCTGCTATGAACTCTACCAATGCTCTGCTTTGGATAGTTGAAGTGCTCTCAAACTTGAGGCCAAAGCTTGACAGTTCCAGCGCCCACTCGACAATCCTGCCTGTCGCTTCTAGATTTTGCAGTATCCTCTTCAGCAGAAAGCGAGTGACGACTGTGATCTCATGTGCTTGGAAGTAATGGCGCAGCTTTCTCGAGGCCTTGAGGAGGCCGAAAAGCAACTTCTGCACACCAGAGTACCTTGATCTAGCCCCCTATAGAAGGGAACTGACAAAGTAAACTGGACGCTGCACCATTCTCTTCTGCATCTTATCATGCTCCTGCGCAGATCCATCTCTGTCGGGACCAAAGCTTGTCGGCGAAGCCCCCTGCTTGTCGCTGGATGCATCTGCCGTGGTTGCTGGCTCATCATCTGCCTCCCTCTCCGCCACTAACGCAGCACTAACCACTTGATTGGTTGCCGCTATATACAGCAGCAACTTCTCTTGCGGCTTAGGTGCGACAAGTATTGGAGTGGAGGACAGGTATCTCTTCAAGTCCTGCAGTGCAGCCTCCGCCTCCGGAGTCCATTTCATTGGACCTGCCTTTTTCAAAATTTTGAAAAATGGCAGGGCGCGCTTAGCAGATCTAGAGATAAACCTGCTGAGAGCAGCCACACAACCGGCAAGCCTTCGTACATCCTTGACACGCTTTGGTGCTTCGATCTGCTCAATGGCCTTGATCTTGTCGGGATTGGCTTCAGTTCCCCGCTGAGACACGAAGAACCCGAGAAGCTTGCCGGAAGGAACTCCAAACACGCACTTCTCGGGGTTAAGCTTGAGGTTGATCTTGCGCAGATTTGCAAATGTCTCATCTAAATCTTGAATCAGGGTCGCCCTGTTCTTGCTCTTGACCACTATGTCATCCATGTAGGCTTCCACATTTCTGTGCATCTGCGGCTCAAAAGCATGGTGGACTACCCTTGCGAATGTTGAACCAGCATTCTTCAAACCGAAAGGCATCCGTACGAAGCAGTACGTGCCACACGGGGTGATAAATGCGGTTTTCTCTTCATCCTCTTCTGCCATGAAGATCTGATGGTATCCTGAGTATGCATCAAGAAATGAAAGCAAATCACATCCGGCTATGGAGTCAACAATCTGGTCAATGCGCGGCAAGGGAAATGGGTCTTTGGGACAAGCTTTATTAACATCAGTGAAGTCAATACAAAGCCTCCATCTCCCGTTAGCCTTGCGCACGACAACAGGATTGGCCAACCACGTGGGATGGAGCACTCCTCTGACAAGGCCTGCTGCTTCCAACTTCTTGATTTCTTCTGCGATGAATTCTTGGCGCTCCACTGCCTGCTTCCCGACTCTCTGCTTGACGGGCCGCGCATGAGGATAGACGGCAAGGTGGTGCTCAATTACTTTTCTGGGAACACCGGGGATATCAGACGGTTGCCACGCAAACACGTCGACATTTGCCTGCAGGAAAGCAATGAGTGCGCTTTCCTATTTGGGGTCAAGAGTGGCGCTGATGGTGAAGGTACCACCAGCGCCGTCCTCCTTGGCGGACAGCTTCTTGGTCTCAGGTGGAGCTGTCATTGCCTTCTTACACTTGCCGGTGGAGCTCGATGGTGCATCCTCGACGGTAGCGCAGCACTCCGAGGAGGTGCGCTTGCCGGAGTGGGCATCAGAACTCTTGCCGGACTTGGTCTTCTTCTTCCCCCCGGGAGCTTCAGCTGCAAGTGTCTTGCATTCTGCTGCGGCTGCTGCTTCCCGGTAGATCTTGTCGGCACAGATAAGAGCATCCTTCTTGTCGCCAGGGACAGAGATGACACTTATCGGGCCTGGCATTTTCAGTACGTTGTACGCATAGTGAGAGGCTGCCATGAACTTGGCGAGTGCCAGTCGGCCAAGGATTCCATTGTAAGGTAATGGAAAGTCAGCAACATCAAATGTGACCCTCTCAGTCCTGAAGTTCAGCTCGCTGCCAAATGTTACTGGCAACGTGATCTTTCCCTTCGGCTTGCTCCTTCCCGGGTTGATTCCTTGAAATGTACCGGTCTCTTCGAGCTCGCTGTCAGGGATCTGGAGTTTCTGGAGCACCGCGGAGGAGATCAGGTTCAAGCCGGCCCCGCTGTCAACTAGCATCTTAGTGACCTTGAGGTTGCTGATTGTTGGTGAAACCAACATCGGCAAGCACCCGACCGCAGTTATGCGATCAGGGTGGTCCTCAATATCAAAGATGATAGGCGTGCTGGACCATTTCAGAGGTTTGCGTGACTCGACGGGTGGTTCTGCTGCATTAACTTCCCGCACCCACTGCTTGAGCTGGCGGTGCGAGGTGTGCAGAGAAGCACCACCGTCAACGCACAGGACCTTTGTGGCTTTCTGGAACTCCTGCTCATCAGTCTCCTCATCGCCCATGTCTTCATCGTCGTCTTCATCTTCATCCTTGTCGCGGCCGCGAGGAGGTCTGTCTCCTTGCCGCTACTTGGCCTTGCCGTGGCGTCCTCCTCGGCCGGGACGTTTCTTGCCGGATCCCCCAGCACCTTCCCGGGCCTTCTCCTTGTCGCGCCACTCATATTCAGCTTTCTGTTGCTCAACAAGCTGCTCGACTTTCTTACAGTTCTGGAGATCGTGGCCCTTGGTGCGGTGGATCTTGCAATACTGCTTGTTGGTGCCGTCCGGCTTGTCGGCGACCGCCACCTCCGCGGCAACCTCCTTGCCGGAGTCGCCAGCTTTGGCTTCCTTGGCGCCACCACCGTTGTCGGACTACTCAACAACTAGCACCTCTTTGCCTTTCCTCCTTCTGTTATTCTGCCGCCGGTTTTTCCTTGCCGGGGCAGCATCTTCACTGTCAGATCCTCCTGCTTCTGCATTCTCTCCGGGGAGTTTCCTCCCTTCCTCAGCACGTGCACACTTGTCGGCCAGGGCATATAGCTCACTGACGTCTCTGATCTTGCACATCGCCATTTCCTCCCGCATCCTGCGGTTTCGCACGTTCTGATGGAACGCGCTGATTACCGCGGCAGGGTGGACATCTGGGATGTTGTGCTGTACGCGGCTGAATCTCTGAATGTACTTGCACAGGGGCTCTCCTTCCTTCTGGGCGAGCAGATGAAGATCACTCTCCTGGCCATGAGGCTTGTGTCCGCCTGTGAAGGCGCCGACAAACTGATGGCACAGATCAGCCCAAGAGGATATGGAGTTGTCCGGCAAGTGCATGAGCCAGGATCTGACGTTGGGCTTGAGCACCAGCGGGAAGTAGTTGGCAAGGATCTTGTCATCCTGTCCCCCAGCAGCCTGCACCGCAATGGTGTAAATGATGAGGAACTCCGACTGATGCATCTTGCCGTCGTACTTCTCCGGTACGTCTGGCTTGAAGTTCTTGGTGCTGGGCCAATGGACTTGCCGCAGCTCACGAGTGAACGCAGGGCAACCTATCGTGTACGGCAGATCGCCTGGTTCCCCTGGCGCATGCATGTCAACAGAGGGCCCAACGCGCTTGTCGGATTGACGTCGCACTTCTCTTTGGCGCTCGATGCGAGTTCGAGCGTCTTCTTGTTGCCGATCATGAAGAACTTGGCGCTGATCGCGACGAGCTCGTGGATCCGACGATGCGGTGGAGTCGCTGTCGAGGTGGATCCGGCGAGTCGGCGATCTTGGCC
This sequence comes from Triticum aestivum, assembly GCF_018294505.1. NCBI lineage: Eukaryota > Viridiplantae > Streptophyta > Magnoliopsida > Poales > Poaceae > Triticum > Triticum aestivum. Next base: position 592,826,211 of record NC_057812.1, on the reverse strand, counting down.
TTCGGGGTGGTGATTGCATGGTAGTTGCACCTCCACCCGTTTCGTCGCCACCGGCTCGCGCCCGGCAACCCTGCCGTGGCGGTGATGCGCTCGGCCGCCCTGGAGTGTCACCGTTGGCGTAGCCGATGAGACTCTGAATGGTGGCCCTCCATTCGTCGATCTTGTCCGACGTCGGGGGGTAATCTAGGAGAAGTTGAGCTCGCGCAAAAGCTTCTGGTGGAGTGGTGGGTGGCAGTGGCGGACGGCGCGAGGAGCGGGACGTGCTCGAACTTCTAACTATGTTAGAAGGAGCAGTATCCCGTCCAGGCGACCGTGCCCCGCTCGTGCCAACATGCTGGCGTGCATGTTGGTCTTGAGCGCCCCGAGATCCACCAGCTTGGTCTTGGCCTATCACGCGTATGGCACTGCGAGTGCCATGACGCTGTTGATCTTGCGCCTCCTGAGAGTGGCACGGAACATGTACAGTCGCTGAGGTCTGTGCAGCCTTGTCTTGGACCTGGCAGCATCATAAGCTTCCTCGTCGACATCCATTCTTCCGCCGGCGTCCATTCCACCACCCGTTTGCTCCAACAGTGGCGGAAGTGACGTGGACGGAGCGGCTGACGCCGAAGTCTTCTTCTTCGGTGGCATGTTGATGAAGGGAATGAAGATCTAGCTCGTGTGAACGCCGGATCAGGTTCACACAATCTCGACGCCCCCTACCTGGCGCGCCAAGATGTCGGGGGAAACTGATCCACGAACACCTATGGGGCCGGCGGACCGGGCCCCTTTCGGTTCGGCGGGGGCGGAGATCGCAGAAGAGCAGATCGAGGCGAAGCACACGAGCAGTTTACCCAGCTTCGGAGCTCTCCGGAGAGATAACACTCCTACTGCTGCTTGTTAGTTGTATTATTGTTCTTGCTCCAGAGAGAGAGCTAGGTGTTTTCTGGCTTACGAATGTCAACTTCATGAACCAGTCGAACCGAACCCCCCCCCCACCCCTCTACGTTGCGCATGGGCCTCCTTTTATACGCTAAAGGGGTCACCGACAGGTGGCAACGCAGAGAAGGGTACAAATGTAAAAAGTGAAGGTGGTTGGTACAGTTACTTGTACAGTGCACCCTACCTAACCCTGACGGCAGGGGACAAGGGCATTAAATGCCCGTCTGGGTCGCCCAAACAGTGCAGAAAAGGACCGTTAGGGGCGCCACCGCTCGCCATGATGGCGATCTTGTCAGCTTCGCATGCCACTGCGCACCGCTGGCTGCACAACCTCCCGCCACGCGCGCCTGGAGAGGCCCCCAGGGCGACACGTTGGTGGATGCGCTGGAGCGTGGGCACAGAGTGGTCGCCTGCCGCGGCAAGCGCCTTGCCGCTGCTGTTATCTTGTCGGGCCTGGAAGCTTGTGACTCGCCGGGCCTCGAGGTACCTTGGTTGGCCTTCCCGGCAAGCTCCTCTTGCCGGGGCCTTGTTGCCTTGCCGGAGCGCGTGGCGCGTCGCCGCAAGTTCCTTGGAGTGCCTTGGTTGGTCTTCCCGGCAAGCTCCTCTTGCCGGGGCCTTGTCTCCTGAGCTTAAATACTTTGTTCTTGAATGGCTCCAAGGGAACCACGGAAGATCTTGGTGTTAGCCCGGCAAGCCTTGCCGCAGGGTGCTGCAACTGCCCGTGCACAAGTTTGGGGGTACTAGATTACCCCTATTCTAGTACACCGACACCTTTATTCTACATTTTGTTAAGAGTAAATATAGATGTGATAATATAAAAAAAATGGAGAATATTTAAGATAAGATGAAGAGTGATGCTACATAACCAAGTAGCTATAAATGTAAGTACATTGATACAGGCAAAAGGTACAAACAAGAGAAATGCACAGCTAAACTTCTTCAATACCATCGGTGTTATCCAACCTTATGGTAAGAGTAAATATAGATCCGATGTGTAGAAAATGGAGGGCAAAGGAAAATAAGCTGCAGAGTGAAGGTACATGAACAACTACCTGTCAATATAAGTACATTGATAAAGGACAACAAGTACTTACAAGAAGAATGCAGATCTAAAAGAATTCATTGACATTGGATATATTGTACACTAATGTAACCATTTATACAGACCAGATAATTTGGAGCGAACAATTGATAAGCAAGCTATCATGCATACTGCTGTCACATAATGAACCAGGTATGTATGCAAGTACAGTGATATAGGACAACATGTACTAACAAGAGCAAAGCAGCGGGTAGCATATTTGCGATATCCTGTCGTTCTTTTCAAACCGGAATTCTTCTTCGAGCAAATTTCCTGCAAAAAAGATCTGTAAGGCACATGCAGAAAAGTAGAAGTTCAAATTTTCATGTGATTTCATAGACAGATCCTGGGAACGAGGCCAGTGCATAACAAGCTTTTTCCATTCAATGTCTTCTAAATTTAGCACAGGAGACTTCACCGGAAATTCGTTTATAGACTTGCCATCAAAGTGTGATTTCCTCAGGTAACACCGATACTGCTGCAATGCTTCCTTGAAAAGCACAAGCAAGCTTTGCTCGTCATGACTATCCATATTGACCCTCTCCCACTTACAACAATGTAATGTAAATCATTGATGTGTTCAATAAGAAGAAAACAGGAAAGTAATAACCATGAATAATAGCACTTACATGTAAGTTGGACATGAAGATGTGAAAATGGTGTTTGTCTTCACTATAATCTTCCCATGATGGGAATATATGCACGTAGTCCCTAACAACATTGAAAGCATTGTCTTTTAAACTGGGAATAACTGGAGGGTTCCAATCTGCAGGAATTGGCCGTCTTTGCAGTTGGGATAGGTCTTCGGTCGGTGGACCTACTGTACTTTTTGCTGGAGTGGGATTTTTCTGTGGTACGGCTGGTGCTATGGCAACTGAAATCGGTATACCTTTTGCTGGAGTGCAGGTCCTGTGTGGTGGGGCTAGTGGTGTGGCCAGTGAAGTATGGGTACAGTCTGCTGGAGTCGGTCCTACGTTTTGTGTCACTGGTTGTACAACCAATATAAGTGGGGTGATGTCTGATTTCTCTGGCACCATCACGTTTTCAAGGACTTTGCTGGTGCTCCTTCAGGTTCGGCAAACACCCTCTTCCTTTTTGATGTCTGATGCACAAGAACAAAATTTGAGTGGAAAAACATGGTATGATGACAAATGGAATATGTATTGATAATGGATGGGCATGGCATCTGGACATATATGATGAGTAAACTAAGCAGATGGCGGTGCAACAAAGTAGAAGAAATGCAAGACAACATATGCAAGATACGCGCAATCAATAAAACCTTGCCAAATTAGAATAGACACCTTGATGGGTGAACAGGACAGGCCATCTGCCTTTGACTCCTTGAGGTTAGAATAGTCATTAGCATCATATTCTGAACAAGAATCAACAAGTGGGGAGCGTATGAGTTTCATTGCATCTAGAATGGAACTCAATGCCTTTGTGCCAATTTTGTAAGTCATTGCAGTGTTTAGCTTCAAGAGTGGACTGCTGCTAGTGCGACACAAAGAAGCTACATAGATCATAGTGTAGATATAACGGGAAAACTGTAAGCATCAGAGTAAAATCAGCAAAGTGGAACTTGCTGGAATATATGTGCTAGTATTTCCGGTACGGCTAGAAAGGCTTTAGATACCAGATCTCTTCAACTGAAGGTGCGGTACTATTAATATTAGTGTAACTCTCAAAGGCGACACAACTCCCCGCATTTCCTTACTATTCTTATAGGATTCAAGTGGGCAGGCCACTACAAATCCTATTCCCATGTTTACAAAATCCTATGAATCAAAGAGGCCCGAATAGTTCAAAGTGTCCATCACAACCGACCGTATAGACCTCTACACTGCAAATGTCCCTGCTCATCTTCACTACAAGGAACATACTATAATACTATCATACTCCCTCCGTTCCAAAATATAAGTCTTGGTAGAGATTTCCACTATGGATCACATACAGATGTATCCAGATACATTTTAGAGTGCAGATTCACTAATTTTGCTCCATATGTAGTCCATGGTGGAATCTATACAAAGACTTGTATTTAGGAATGGAGAGAGTACTTATTAAAGAAGAATGGAAGAGGAACATGCTAAAGAAGAGCAAACAGATTTTGGATAATAAAATGTTCGTTGCGCAGTGCCCACACATGATGAACCAGAGCGCATTAAGAAAGCAACTCCCTGATGTCTCTCTATATGTGGTGCACGTGCTTTTTCAAAAGTAAAGTAGGAACATTAGCTGACCAATTAAATGTTATCTATTTTAGTAATATCAGCATCATATCAGATTTGTACTTGAGCAACAAGTTTGGAATTATGAGTGGCACGTTAGCTTGATGGATTCAGTAGCAGTGCTAACCAGCTACGATGATGGTACTGAATATAAAGGCATGTATGCATGAAAGTTGCGTGACTTTTGTCATTTGGATCAGTCGACCATTTCAGGCGGTTGGATGAAGATCCTACGTCTCCTAACCCTTCTTCTTCCTCGTCCCTGAGTCTTCCCATACAGAACATCACACGGGCCGCCGGCCGGACCACCGCCCCCACCGCTTGTGTTCCTCCGCCACCCCCACCACCGCCCCCACCCGCGTCGAGTTTTCTTCGTTCGGCGAGGCCCCACCACCGCCCCCCACAACCACCATCCCCACCCGAGCCCCTTCGTTCCCACCGGCGAGCTCTGAAAAATCGACTGACCCAATTTTGAATTTTAGTCTACTGTGATTTAACTAGTGTGGAATATAAAAGGGGAAAACCATAAGAATTGGGAGTATAGTGTTGAGCGTGCCATGGAGGATCTGAAGGTGCAAACCAGACAATGGCAACTTTGCAACCAATGTTTGCTTTCAACTAGCAAGTAAGTGATGGACAAGAAATCAGAGTAAAGCAGTGGCGATCTATTTTCTTGTTGCGATAAATAAGTTGAGCAGATACAAAAGAGTACCGCCTCTGGTGCAGTGCCGTGTATGCATCTGCTGAGAATTTGATGGTGCTGCGGTAGTGATGGCTGTCGGCGGCATGGAAGCAGATCTAGGAGGGTAGATGGTGGCAGCAGGGCGCGGTGGACGAGACGGTCGTAGGAGCGGCATCGACTTCAGCAGGGGGGACACAGAGTCTACCAAGGGCGGCATGTCGCCAGGACAAGTCATCGATGTCTCATCTCACACCAGCGATGCATAGGCTGGTGCGGCGGCGGATTTGTTAAAATTATGCGTACTTAGGCTTTGTTTTTAATGCTGGTCTTTTGTTAGAGCAATGTTTAGGTCAACTGGCTCTGTTTAATTACTTAAATTGCTCGATTCAGTAAGTATGGTTTGTCTGGTGTACGCTCTTTTGTGTGCCCAAATTAGCAAGCAATGTTAAATTATGCAATGACGTAGCCGGGGAAATTTCCACCAAAATTTGAATTATCAAACTCATCCCATGCGTGTAAAGCCGAAGAATCATTTGTGATGCCCACAATTGTTCAAAGTGAATGGTCCAGCGGCACCACGCGCAAAGTTTCCCTCCACGTTTCCAAAATTTTGGCCTACTGCCAAAATATCTACCCCACCCCCTTTTCTCCCCAACCACAAGTCACATTTCCCCTATTTCTTCCTTCCTTCCTTCCTTGCTAAGCTATAGCCGCTTCCTCGCTCTCGCCGTTGCATCCTACCGCCGGTCTCGCCATGGTCTTCTTCAAAGACCTCTCCAGTGGTTCCTCCTCCTGCGACGACTCCTTCACCACTCAGGTATGCCTCTCTTCTCTCTCTCTCTCTCTCTCTCTCTCTCGGGCTATGACTTGGAATGAAGGATTTTTACCCGGTGGTCGATTTGAGTTATTTCTTCCTCTTGTAGCTCCCTAGGACCATTAGTGGCAACGAATGGAGCGGGGTGGCTGAAGATCTATCTGCTCGTTGTCACCATCATTCTCCATGCATGAAGCTAGTTGCGTTTGATTCTGTGTATAGTGGGAGGAAGTTTCTGGCATGTGCAGAGAAGGTTAGACCCTCTTTCCTTGTTACAAATCATTTGTTAAATGTGATTCAGACACTATCACGGTCCCAGCCCATTCATACAACACCTTCGACCAAACGCATCCTAAGATAGTGTCACAGTCTGTACCTAGTATCTTAAATTGTTTCCATCTCACCAGCGGTGCCATTAGAAAATCATTTGGCACTGCTTCAGCAGTTTGTGCAGCCAACTTTGGTCCACACATCCAAGCAGCCAAGTAGTAAAATACTAAATCTTTATGGCATGAAGGAACTGGGCATCGGAGCAACTTCGTGCTCCGAAGTCCGGGTCCCTGATTTTTTCCGCCGCATCGGCTCGCTAGTGCAGGGCACCAGTGCGAGATGTAGGTTGTCTTTACCCTGGTTTTGGCATACACAGTGGATGGCCTTAGTGCTATTTGTTCTATGTTACTAAATTTGTGCATGTACACACCTGTTAATATCAATTTGTTGTCATCCAAACACGTCGCTATGCTGTTGCAGTTATATTTACCTTCCTCATAAAATGTTCAATTTTTTTTATTTATTGTACATGAGTAAGAACTTGTAGCGTTGTTATAGTTAATTATAGCTTCTGATGTTCCAGAATTTGGTCGTTGTCTCAGTACCAATTATTTCATTTGCACATTGACCTTTTTGAGAAGATATGTCATAATTAACATGTTTCTTCAGTTTTTCAAGATAAGCAATATGTTGCTATAAACCCATTTCCCCTGGAATTGTTACTGATCTAGTTTTAAATATTATAGGATGAACGGAAGTGTTCTTACTTGGAGTGGGTTGATCAAGAGTGGCTACGGTCTTTAAAGATGTGCCTAGTGAAGCTCTGGAGCATGTATGAGGAACATAACATACATAGGCTTAGAGAAACTGTTGTCCACTGAAGAATATTTGAAGATGCGGGATAAAAAGTTGAAGGTGGAGAATGAGCTCAGATTTTTTAAATCAGACTTTGCTAAGATGGTGTTGCCGAAGGAGGAGGCACTTTCCCAGTTGGCCCGTGCAAAACAGGTTCTTACTGAACTGAAAGCAGAGGTGGATAAGGCGAGCCTGGATGATCTCGATTAGGGAAATGAATATATTGTTCTTATGAAGTTGAAATAGCTATATGTTGTACCGTGTTGTTTTCATGTAGCTACCGTACTGTCATGTTATAATATATTTATGTGCCTGATATGAAATTGGCAAACAGCTGTTTGATATGAAATGTGAATTTGCATAATATTGGAATTATTAATTGTAAACTAATAAACCTGCTAAATGTGTCATGGACCTTTGCAAACGGTTCTAGTAGTAAAAGCGCTTGCGATGGATAGCCCAATGCCACACAGCTTTCTTCATCAAATCGTGTGTGATATAGTTGATAAAAGCAAACAGTTAACCAAGGCAGACTGTGTGTGATAGTTACACCTTTCACACATGAGCCTACACATAAAACTGTGTGGGATGTACGTATGAACGAAAACGTTTTCCCTGGATTGACTGTGTGGGATGTACATAAGAACGAAAACATATTCCTTGGATTGATTGTGTGTGATATACATACGAACGGAAATGTTTTTCTGGGATTCACCATGTGGGATGTACATACCTACGGAAATGATTTTCTCGGATTACCGCGTGGGATGTACATACCTACAAAAATGATTGGGTTTCGATGCCTCGCCCGATCGCACACGGCCCCAGCCTGTGTCCTAGGAGGGCCTATCCCCGACGATTTCTGTGTTGTGTGGGAAGGACCCCCCTATCGCCCACACTCACTTGGTGACGGTTCCAAATGCCGTCGCGGAAAGGGGTTAAAAACCGTTTGTATAGCACCAATGCGTACCAGTGATTGTTCTTGTCCCCATCAATGATCTTATGATCTTTGGACCATTGCCACAAGGCAGTTTCTTCTTTACGCCAAATATCTGCAAGTTCTTTTCTAATCTCTTCCATTCTAATTTTATCACTATCATCACGTTGGGTTTTCTCAGAAAACACGTCAAGAATACCAGCTTCAAGAAAAAGCTCTCTCTTCTTTTTCTTAATCCCTTGTTCGTTATTAATACTCCACCCTTTAGCTTTCTTCCTAAAAAGCCTACTCTTGTTCATCCACACATCCATCGCATATTTTCCAGGCATAGGTGTATTTGAAATGTCAGTGACCAAAATTTTAAAGTTTGGGTGGTCAAGCAACCATTTCTCAAATCAAAACATTTTTGGGGAGGTAACCCTCTAAGCACCCGTGTCAAGAATTATAGGAATATGATCACTCCCTATTCTAGGGAGAGCAGTTAACACCGACAAGGGAAAATGAGCATCCCAGGAAAGAGAAACAAAGACTCTATCTATAACAACAAAAATTGGGGTTGTCTTGACTATTACTCCAAGTATAACTTCTATTAGCAGTATTGATTTCCATAAGGGACCATTTAATTATCTTGTTATTAAAAAACACGAAAATTGATTATTAATGACCCCATTGTTCTTATAAGCAGTAGATCTGACCAGCACTACAAAAAAATACACTTCCGTGATGATACGTGTTTGTCACAGTAGGTCACGTTTTTTGTCATGCATGTACATCCATGACGATTTTATGACAGAATCAAGATAGTCATAGTTGTGCTGTCGTAGAAGTCTTCCATGACATTACCAAAATTATCATCATGGAAGTGTCCACTTCCATGATGATAAATCGCGCGTCACAGAAGTTCTTTCGTCAAGGGTGACCAACACGTGGCATCCACCATAATGGAACTCCGTTAAGCTATCGTTTCTGATTTTGGACTTGATAACCCGTTAACAACCCAGACCAATGGGGATTTTCCACGTGTAAAATCATCATTGGCTGGAGGAAACACATGTCAGCTCCGCGTTGGCACAAGTGTCACTCAGCCAATGGGCGAGATGCGCCTATGATATGTTGACATGTGGACCTGCCCAAAAGTGGCTCATAAAGTTTAAATGGGCCGGCCCAACTAAAGGCCCGCTAGATTTTGCGGACCATAATGGGCCGGCCCAGCTAAAGGCCCGCTAGATTTTGTGGACCATAATGGGCCGGCCCAGCTAAAGGCCCACGAGATTTTGCGGATCATAATGGGCTGGCCCAGATAAAGGTCCACAAGATTTTGCGGGCTATAATGGGTCGGCCCAGGTAAAGGCCCACAAGATTTTTGCGGGCCATAATGGGTCGGCCCAGGTGAAGTCCCACAAGATTTTTGTGGACCATAATGGACCGGCCCAACTAAAGGCCCATGAGATTTCACTCTCTTTTCTCTAACTCACCCGCACGCTCACTTCATGTTTCTCCTATCCTCGCAAACAAGGTCTCTCGACGTCTCCCTTGAGAAGTTTCACACTCTTCCTATCATTATACATTACATGGTTTTCATTATCTCCCACGTCTCTACCGTTCTCTCGTATCACTAGGTACCTAAGCTTTCTTTTTCACCGCCACACACATAGTCTCCACTTGTCTTTCACTTTGTCTTTCTCTCTGTGGAATTCTCTCACACACCCTATATGTCTCTAGATATGAATCATACCACTAAAATTAGTCTCTCTCTCTCTCTCTCACCTGTAGACACAACATTTGTTGCCGTCTCCTTTTCATCTCCATCCCAAACTGACATTATTCATTTGTTTACCGATCAGACAAACTCCCCCCCCCTCTCTCTCTCTCTCACACAGAACTCCTGCTTCCACTCCCCTTCCCGACTATCGTCTCTCTCTCACACACACAAAACTCTCACTTTCGCACCCCGACTCGTATTTCTCTCACAAACATTTATCGACTAGCCTCTAGATAGGTTTATACACCCATACACTCATGCTTCCACTATCGCATACATGTCTCTCTCCCGCTCCTTGTATCTATGTAGATTTTACTTCCCTTCTTGAGACACGCCCTCTCGATCGTACACACACACACACTATCGCCTCATTTTAAGCTGATACCTCTAGCACACACATTCTTTGTGTCTTTGTCACACATGCACTCCGTCCTCCTCCTCTCTCCCTCTCTCTCTCTCTCACACACACACATGGGCTTTTTGCAACAACTAGCAAGATGCCCATGCGTTGCACGAAACATCAAGATGCATTTGTATGAGTAGTTTATCTTGTGGGAGAAAAGGATGAACAAGGGAATGCCTTATTTGCAAGTGTGGAGAGGGGTGTGGGTATCTTTTTGCAAAATTGCCATAGTTTCCTTCCTATCCGCCAGATATAGATCAGACGGCCTAATTTGCAGGATGGCAGGCACACGATCATCATTGACTATGCTTTTTTATAAGAGTAGGGATAAAAAACAGAGTTGGTGATGATGGTGGGCATGCCATCCTGCAATATAGGTCATCCGATTTATATCTTATGGATAGGAAGGAAACTATGGCAATTTACCCGCACTCCTCTCCACATTTGTAGATAAGGCCTTCCCTCGTTCATCCTTTTCTCCCACAGGATCTTGATGTTCCATGCAACGCACGGGCATCTTGCTAGTAAGAGTAGAAATTAGACATATACCACTTCTCGAATCTTGAAACCAACAACATTCCTCCTTTCTCTCATCAAAACTGCCAAAGGAATATATTTTGAGTGAAACATAACATACTTTTAGTGATATACATATTTCAAAACTAGACTTTTTTTCTATCAAATTGGTGAATATGTATTAATCTACTCTAAACGTGTGGCAATGCATTGGCACATTGCTAGTAGTTATTATAATTTGTTGGACACCAGACAAACGGTGGAGTACATATATGAAGAGAAGAGGCGCATGCACGCAGCCGGTCTCTCGCTGTCTCGCACACATGAGTGTTACGTAAAGGCAATGTTAACAAATAAACCCTAAAACCCTAGGTGCACGATTGCTGCATTCGCGGGTACCGGGTACGTGGTGGAGCGCACCTTTGTAGGAATAGTCAGCTCGCGTGATAATTTGATCCGTAGGAGTTGATGGTCGGGACCACAGGTGAACGACTTGGAGGCGGTGGCTCGCTAGTTGCCACAAATCGAGTAGGCACGTTTAAAATATCAATTTTTTAGCGGGGTTAAGAGTTCCAATTTTCAATGGCGCGTTATAAGTACTAAGTAGTTTTTAGAACGATTGGTATGGAGCAAAAATGGAATTCATAGTACTACGTACATCCTAGGCGTATGGTTGTATGGGTTTATGTTGCGAGATGTTGAACCTGGTAGTTCTAGGGAAAATACTATGTGAGGGAGTCCTGGATTAGGGGGTCTCCGGATAGCCAGACTATATCCTTTGGCTAGACTGTTGGACTATGAAGATACAAGATTGAATACTTCGTCGCGCGTCCGGATGGGACTCTACTTGGCGTGGAAGGAAAGCTTGGCAATACGGATATGTATATCTCCTCCTTTGTAACCGACCTTGTGTAACCCTAGCCTCCTCCGGTGTCTATACAAACCGGAGGGTTTTAGTCCGTAGGACAACATACAATCATACCATAGGCTAGCTTCTAGGGTTATCCTCTCCGATATCGTGGTAGATCAACTCTTGTACTACCCATATTATCAAGAATAATCAAGCAGGACGTAGGGTTTTACCTCCATCAAGAGGGCCCGAACCTGGGTAAAACATTGTGTCCCCTGCCTCCTGTTACCATCTGCCTTAGACGCACAGTTCGGGACCCCCTACCCGAGATCCGCTGGTTTTGACACCGACATTGGTGCTTTCATTGAGAGTTTCTCCGTGTCATCGCTGTTAGGCTTGAGGGCTCCTACAATCATCGATAGCGATGCAGTCCATGGTGAGACTTTTCTCCCCGGAAAGATCTCTGTGTTCGGCGGCTTCGCACTGCGGGCCAACTCGCTTGGCCATCTGGAGCAAATCGAGAGCTACGTCCCTGGCCACTAGGTCAGGTTTGGAAGCTTAAACTACACGGCCGATATCCGCGGAGACTTGATCTTTGACGGATTCGAGCCCCTGCCTTGTGCGCCACACGATCACGATGAGTATGATTTAGCTCTACCATCGGACAGTGTTCAGGAGATCGCACCGGCAACCGCTACGACCCTCATTTCGGAACCAGTTACGCCATCCATGGACGGGTGGATAGACCCCGCCACGGAGGCCGCACTCTCATCGGCGATTGTGCCGAGTATCGACCTTACCCTTCACGAGAGCCATGACACCCAACTCCCAGATTCCTCCCCGGCCACGGACTCCGAACCGCCTGCGCCCGTGCCTATCGAATCCGATTGGGCACCGATCATGGAGTTTACCTCCCCGGATATTTTTCAGCACTCGCCCTTCGGCGACATACTGAACTCATTAAGGTCTCTCTCCTTGTCAGGAGAATCCTGGCCGAACTATGTCCGGCAGGATTGGGATGCGGATGACGAAGAAATTCACCGCCCACCCACTACCCACTTAGTAGCCACTATCGACGACTTAACCGACATGCTCAACTTCGACTCTGAAGACATCAATGGTATGGACAATGATGCGGGAGACGAAGAGGAACCACTGCCCACAGGGCACTGGACAACCACCTCATCATACAATATATACATGGTGGACACACCCAAAGAAGGCAATGGCGACGAGACAGCAGAGGATGAACCCTCCAAGAAGCAACCCAAGCGCCGACGTCAGCGGCGCCGCTCTAAGTCTCGCCAAAGCAATAGCGGTGACACTGGCACAGGAGATAATACCACTCCGGACAGTGCCGAAGACGATAATAATCCCCTCCAGAAGATTTAGGGTAGGAGGATTGAGGGAGTCCTGGATTAGGGGGTATCCGGATGGCCGGACTATACCTTCAGCCGGACTCCTGGACTATGAAGATACAGGATTGAAGACTTCGTCCCGTGTCCGGAAGGGACTTTCCTTGGCGTGGAAGGCAAGCTTGGCGATACAAATATGCAGATCTCCTACCATTGTAACCGACTTTGTGTAACCCTAACCCTCTCCGGTGTCTATATAAACCGGAGGCTTTTAGCCCGTAGGACAACATACACAACAACAATCATACCATAGGCTAGCTTCTAGGGTTTAGCCTCTCCGATCTCGTGGTAGATCTACTCTTGTACTACCCATATCATCAATATTAATCAAGCAGGACGTAGGGTTTTACCTCCATCGAGAGGGCCCGAACCTGGGTAAAACTTCGTGTCCCTTGCCTCCTGTTACCATCCGGCCTAGACGCACAGTTCGGGACCCCCTACCCGAGATCCACCGATTTTGACACCGACATTGGTGCTTTCACTGAGAGTTCCTCTATGTCGTCGCCGTCAGGCTTGATGGCTCCTACGATCATCAACAGCGATGCAGTCTAGGGTGAGACCTTCCTCCCCGGACAAATCTTCGTCTTCGGCGGCTTCGCACTGCGGGCCAATTCACTTGGCCATCTGGAGCAGATCGAAAGCTATGCCCCTGGCTGTCAGGTCAGATTTGGAAGCTTAAACTACACGGCTGACATCCGCGGGGACTTGATCTTCGACAGATTCGAGCCACTGCCGAGCGCACCGCACTGTCACGACGAGCATGATCTAGCTCTGCCGCCGAACAGTGCCCTGGAGGCCGCACCCGCATCGGCTTCGACCCTTAATTCGGAGCCGACCATGCCGATCGAGGATGGGTGGTGGGACGCCGCCTCGGGGGCTGCGATCCCAACGGTGATCGAGACGAACACCCACCCCGCACTCTGCGAGACTCGTGACTCCAAGGAGCCGGACTCCTCTCCGGACTTCGAACCCTCCGCACCCCTACCGACCGAATCCGATTGGGCGCCGATCATGGAGTTTACTGCCGCGAACATCCTTCAGCACTCGCCTTTCGGTGATATTCCGAAGACACTAAAGTCTCTCTCTTTATCAGGAGAGCCCTGGCCGAACTACAGTCAGCAAGGTTGGGATACGGACGATGAAGAATTTCAAAACCCACCCACCACCCACTTTGTAGCCACTGTCGATGATTTAACCGACATGCTTGACTTCGACTCCGAAGACATCGACGGTATGGACGCCGACGAAGGAGACGATAAAGAACCAGCGCCTATCGGGCCCTGGAACGCCACCTCGTCATATGGCATATACATGGTGGACACACCAAAAGATGACGACGAGGAGCGGAAGGATGCACCAAAGGCTTGTTCCCTCGAAAGGCAGTCAAAGCGGTGACGCAAGCGTCACCCCAAATCCCGCCTCGACAGAAATAGCGATCACACAGACCCAGCGCTGGAGCAGGGTGAACCGCTGCCGGACAACGGCAATCCGGATAATCAAACCGAACAAACAAATTCTATCAAGGATAATGGTCCGGACGACATAACGCCGGACAGACACCCGGAGCAGCAGAATGCCCATAAAAGGCTTGTCGCCACCGCGAGGAGTCTTAAAAAGTAGAAGCAAAGGCTCAAGGCCGCGCAAGACACACTCCAAATCAGATGGAGTAAAATACTCAACACTGCAGCAAGGTACGGCGACAATCGCCCCTCCAAGAGCTACCCAAAGCGGAAGCTGCTACCCGAATTCGATGAGGAGGCCTCAGACCCCCCACAACCAACTATCAAAGTAGCCACCTAGTCGGATATATGACCCCTCTATCAACACAGAGAGGCATACAACGCCGCTCAAAATACAATACGCGACCCATGCGAGGGCTTGCACCCAAAGGACGGCACAACAAGATCCATCTATGGACCACGCAAGCGCGCCCCAACATATAATGAAACACAACAAATATCTGAACAACATGGTACACCCAGCTACAGGGGTTCCGCACACCCCCTATGTTTCACCGATGAGGTGCTGGACCATGAATTTCTAGAGGGATTCAAGCCCGTAAACATAGAGGCATACGACGGAACAACAGACCCTGGGGTCTGGATTGAGGACTACATCCTTCACATCCATATGGCTCGAGGAGATAATCTCCAAGCCATCAAGTACTTACCCCTCAAGCTCAAAGGGCCAGCTCGTCACTGGCTCAAAGGCCTCCCCGAAAGCTCCATTGGAAGTTGGGAAGAGCTCGAAGACGCCTTTCGGGCAAATTTTCAAGGGACTTATGTCCGACCTCCGGATGCGGACGATTTGAGTCATATAACTCAACAGCCCGGAGAGTCAGCCCGAAAGCTTTGGAACAGGTTTCTTACTAAAAAGAACCAGATTGTCGACTGTCCGGACGCCGAAGCCTTGGCAGCTTTCAAGCATAGCGTCCGTGACGAATGGCTCGCCAGACACCTCGGCCAAAATAAGCCGAGAACGATGGCCGCATTAACAAACCTCATGACCCGCTTTTGCGCGGGTGAGGACAGCTGGCTAGCCAGATGCAGCACCAGCGACCCCAGTACATCTGAAGTTAGAGATGGAAACGGGAAATCACGGCGCAACAGCAATAACAAACGCCGGAATAAAGAAGACAGCACGAAGGGCACGGCAGTAAATGCCGGATTCAAAAGCTCTCGGCCAGGTCAAAAGCCGCCCCCTAAAGGCACCAGGGATGAACTGTCCAGCCTCAACAAAATTCTGGACCAAGTATGTCAGATCCATAGTACCCCTGGTAAACCTGCTAATCATACCCACAGAGAATGTTGGGTCTTCAAGCAGTCCGGCAAGCTCAACGCCGTACACAAGGGGGAGGATACACCAAGTGAAGACGAGGACGAGCCCCCCAAGCAAGACACGGGGGAACAAAAGAAATTTCCACCAGAAGTCAAAACAGTAAACGTGTTACACGTGATCAAGGGAAAAAACAACGCGGCACTCCCAGGAAAATATACCCAAGTGCCTGTCACCGCGAAGTCCTGCCACTGGTCGTCTCAACCGATCACTTTCGACCATCGCGATTACTCAGCAAGTATCCGACACGCAGGATGGGCTGCCCTGGTATTAGACCCAGTAATTGGCGGATATCACTTCACACGAGTCTTGATGGACGGCGGCAGTAGCCTAAACCTAATATATCAGGATACAATCCGCGGGATGGGGTTAGACCCAACACAAATTCGCCATAGCAATACTACCTTTAAAGGAGTAACGCCAGGCCCAGGGGCTCGTTGTACGGGCTCCCTCCTACTACAAGTTATATTCGGCTCCCCCGATAACTTCCGTCGCGAGCATTTAACTTTCCACATCGCTCCGTTTCAAAGTGGCTATCAAGCACTGCTCGGACGCGAAGCTTTCGCTCGCTTTAATGCAATACCACACTACGCCTCCCTCACACTCAAGATGCCCGGTCCACGTGGCATCATTACAGTGCACGGAAATATCAAGCGATCTCTGCGCGCCGAAGAGAGTGAGGCTGCCTTGGCAGCCGCACACTAAAGGCGCCCGGACCAGCGAAAGCATCCAATAGGTCGTCAAGACCTCAGACACAACTAATCGAGTCCGGCGCCGCTACTTATACCGAATAAACGGTCACACCCCTATTTGTCAATACAAGGGGCTCAACACGCGCAGACAAGTGGCAATTTCTTCTCATCTTGAATTATACATGGTTTCTTTAACAAACTATCTTTTTGCACGACAACTTTTTCACCTAAATTCCTCTCTTTTACAGACGATCATCGTGCTACACCCGTCCAGGATACGGCACAACGGAGACACAGGCGCAGACGTGCAGCAGGGACCCGCTCCAAGGATTCTTTTTAGATTAAGACCCTGCGTAAACCTTTTTTACTGTCTCTTGTTGATACATATCCACCGTTGAGAAGGATGCTGACGTCTTGGCATGTGGCCACGCCAGAACAATGCACGTACCTGGACACAAGGGGCTTCTTACAAAGGCCATTATTTAGGCCCGGTTTATACCACAAAGACCGAATACCTTAGGGAGTGTTCGGCGTCGCGAGTTTGGCCCTATATGCATCAGCTCCGAATCATTGTCTTTGGTCAAATGTTGGGTTTGCCCGGCTCCTGTGTTTTGGTGCCTTACGTTCCGCTTTACCGGCTAAGGTAGCACCAGGAGAACTACTGCGATTGTGCCCTGGTTCATCCGGACGAGCACCTCAGTAGAGAAAGCCGAAAACTGACTGTCATGATATAGCGTGAGACTGGTCAACCACTCGATGACCTGTGGGAATGTTAGAATTCCTCCGCCTTAACGAAGGGCCGTTTTCCGGCCAGGCATGTACGCACCCCGAGATCGGGAGAGTGCGGAGCCACCAGGGGCTATCTAGTAGCCCCACTGTCAAACTCCTATGGCTAAGTGAAAGTGCTAAAGCATTATAGTCCGGTTGCCTCGCTCGCTCCGCTATCACCTCCTTAATAGGACCAAGACGTTGGGTTAAGTGTGAACGCGTGTTTTTGCGAGCACCTCCGCATTATATGCGTGAGGGTTGAAGCCGACGGCTGCAATCTTTCAGGTTATACACGTGTATACATAAACGGCCGCCCAGGAGGCATCATATTACTTTCAGGCAAAAGTATAAAAATAGCCTTATAAAAATTTATAAAAGCATTTCGCTTACAATGAGATTACATATCACTCAAACATAATATTTTTTGAGCACTGGGTCTCTATCAAACGAGCACCCTCAAGAACTTCTTCAAAGTAGTGCTCAGCAGCCCTTCGACCTATGGCCGAATCCCGCGCTGCAACAGTGGTAGCATCCATCTCCGCCCAGTATGCTTTAACACGGGCAAAGGCCATCCGTGCGCCCTCTATGCACGCCGACCTCTTCATCGCATTAATGCGCGGCACCACGTCAAGGAACTGCTGCACCAAGCTGAAATAGCTGTTCGGTTTTGACCTTTCCGGCCATAGCTGATCCACAACAGACCTCATGGAAAGTCCGGACAACCTATTTAGTTCGGCCCATTCGGCTAATTGGTCAGTCAATGAAAGCGGACGCTCGGGAGAATGGAATTGTCTCCAAAACAGCTGGTCTACTTCACGGTCCGTCTGACCCTGGAAATACTTGGCCGCATCGGCAGCGCTCGCCGCCAAATCCATATATACATCCTCCGAACTCCACAGCCGATCCAGAGGGGCATACCGTGGATCTCCGAACTTCCTCCGCAACATAAAGGATTTCCCAGCTACAATATCCCCGGCTTCCCGCAGCTCCTCCTTCTTTGCCCTCATAGCAGAGCGGAGGTCCTTTTTCGTCGCAGCAGCCTTCTCAAGGTCCGATGCCTTCGCTTGGTTTTCCTTTTCAAGAACCCGGCAACGGTCGGCGGCGGCTTTTAATTCTATGGCCATCTTGGCCATCTTGTCTCGGCTCTCGCCATGCGCGGCCTTCTCGGCTTGCAACTCTTCGGCCGCCTTCAAAGCAGCCGCATTACCCAACCTCGCTTGTTCCTTGGCTCGGGCAAGTTCTGCCCGCAAGGCTTCAACAGTGGCAGCTCCATCTGCAGTCACAACATATTAAAGATACTGGCATCATGCTGCTCTTCCTATGTGGCCTTTACCAGATAATGACACTTACCCTGTGCCTCGTCAAGCCTTTTGTTAACAAGCTCGATGTCGGCGTCTGCCGCATCCAACTGCCGTTCTAAATGGGCAAATTCGCTAGTCCGGCTAGCCACCGGAGCTTCCATCACCTGCACATAGAGGCAGTATGGTTATTACCTGGGAATATGATCCTCTGTTCGTCGTCGTTTCCGACGACAACCAGAGTCTCAGGGGCTACTATCTACACAGGGCACACCTAGCATGTGCAGGACTATCATACATTCTTTTACGTACCTCAAAGCCTGTCAGTAGACTCATAAAAGCTTCATGCAATCCGCTTTCGGCGGACGATATTCTCTCCATCACCGTATTCATCAGCACACGGTGTTCATCTGAGATGGCCGCTCGCCCCACCAACTCCCTCAGAACATCCGATCGCACACTATACGGTGCCGGACTCTTTTGTCTGCTCTCTTCGGGAGCCGGACACTGGGAGCTTCGGGGGTCAATGGGATTATCTTCCGGTCTCACCGGACTCGGAGAGGCCCTCCGCGACGACACTTCAGGGTCGCCCGCTTCCGGAGCGGAGGAGTCCGGAGGAGGCGTTTCGCTCTCCATCATCTCTGGAAGAAGATCCCCCGAAGACGAGCTCATTTGAGAGGGGCTAAGGCCCGAACTGCAAAAATATATGCGGTGGTTATTTTCTCAGAAGAAAAAGATGGCATATCTGTACTATTAAAGTATTTCGGGTCACTTACGACTCGCGGGAGAATTGATCCCCCCGCGGACTTTGTGCGGCAACAGCGCCCCCCAAGGTAGGACCCTCTGTGGGAGACTTCTTCTCCCGTTTGGAAGCTTCGGCTTCCGAATCCCCGGGCGCAGTCCTTTTCCTCTTCTGGTCGTCTTCCTTCATGGAGACGCTCGCTCCCTCGGCTAGAATGGGCAGCGTTGGGGGCCCGCGTCCGCCCGCATTATCCTC
The DNA here is from genome assembly GCF_018294505.1 of Triticum aestivum. Classification (NCBI taxonomy): domain Eukaryota; kingdom Viridiplantae; phylum Streptophyta; class Magnoliopsida; order Poales; family Poaceae; genus Triticum; species Triticum aestivum. The sequence goes on along the minus strand of NC_057812.1, from coordinate 592,806,884 downwards.
CACAGTATCTTCCTTCAAGGGCTCCGGGCAAGGTGCGGTCTGGAGCATCTTTTCCAATACCGGATTTTCCAAACCCTCAGGGAGGGGGGCCGAACACCGAATCAACTTCGCCTTTGTTAGCCAGTCCTGGTCAAAAAGCAAACTCTCAGAAATAACTTCGTAACAAAGGAGAGATAGTATGTTCGGCCGGAAGATGCCTTACCTGTTCGGCGGCGTGGTTACTACTCAGGCCCACGTCCTCGGTGATTTCCGGACACTCCACCTGAGGTCCGAAGAATGACTTGTACATCTCCTCGTGCGTCAGGCCGAGAAAATTTTGAATGACACGCGGTCCCTCGGGATTGAACTCCCACAGGCGAAGAGGCCGGCGTTTGCAAGGCTGGACTTGACGAACCAGCATAACTTGTATTACCGCAACCAAACTGAAATCTCCATTGAAGAGATCTCGAATGCGGCTTTGCAGTATAGGCACGTCCTTGGCTGGACCCCAGCTCAGACCTCTGCTGATCCATGACATCAGTTGTGGTGGAGGGCCCGAGCGGAAAACAGGGGGGCCGCCCACTTGGCACTTCTAGGAGCCGTGATGTAGAACCACTCCTGTTGCCACAATTCAGACACCTCTGGGATGGAACCTTTGGGCCACGGAGCTCCCGTCATCTTGCGTATTGAGGCACCTCCACACGCTGCATGTTGCCCCTCGATCATCTTCGGCTTCACTTCAAAGGTCTTGAGCCATAGGCCAAAGTGAGGGGTAACCCGGAGGAAGGCCTCGCACACGACAATAAATGTTGTGATATGAAGAAAGGAGTCCGGAGCTAGATCATGGAAGTCTAGCCCATAGTAAAACATCAAACCCCTGACGAAAGGATCCAGAGCAAGGCCTAGACCTCGGAGGAAGTGGGAGACGAACACGACGTTCTCGTTGGGTTCGGGGGTGGGGACGGCCTGCCCTCGGGGAGGCAGCCGATGCAAAATCTCGGCGGTCAGATATCTGGCCTCCCTCAACTTTTTGATGTCTTCTTCCGTGACGGAGGAAGGCACCCATCGGCCTTGAAGGCTAGATCCGGACATGACTGAAGGTTCGGAGCACCTGACCTGAACTTTGGGCGTTTGAGCTTGAGGTGGGGGAAGGATTCGATTGAGCACGGGAGGGAAAAATAAAAGCCTTGTCCCTTTATAAAGAGGGTGAATATCAAGCGTCCTCTCCGTGTCCGTTTGGACTTGCCTATAATCTAGGAGTCCTAGAAGCGGTTGGGTTACCCACGCCCGTATTGATGAGAATCCCGGAATAAGGGGACACGATCTCTGCTTTAACAAGACGTGCCAAGGAAACCGCCTCGCATGACGCGCTGAGGTGGGATAATGAAACGACTCGGATAAAGGCTTGGCCGTGGTGTGTCACACTACGGAATACGTCAGCAGATTAGATTTGTGTAAATATTATTCTCTCTATGGCAATATGTGGAAACTTATTTTGCAGAGCCGGACACTATCTTTGTGTTCAAAATCTTCTATGAAGTACTTGGAGGAGGAACCCGCCTTGCAATGCCGAAGACAATCTGCGCGCCGGACTCGTCGTCATTGAAGCCTGGTTCAGGGGCTACTGAGGGAGTCCTGGATTAGGGGGTGTCCGGATGGCCGGACTATACCTTCAGCCGGACTCCTGGACTATGAAGATACGAGATTGAAGACTTCGTCCCGTGTCCGGAAGGGACTTTCCTTGGCGTGGAAGGCAAGCTTGGCGATACGGATATGCAGATCTCCTACCATTGTAACTGACTTTGTGTAACCCTAACCCTCTCCGGTGTCTATATAAACCGGAGGGTTTTAGTCCGTAGGACAACATACACAACAACAATCATACCATAGGCTAGCTTCTAGGGTTTAGCCTCTCCGATCTCGTGGTAGATCTACTCTTGTACTACCCATATCATCAATATTAGTCAAGCAGGACATAGGGTTTTACCTCCATCGAGAGGGCCCGAACCTGGGTAAAACTTCGTGTCCCTTGCCTCTTGTTACCATCCGGCCTAGATGCACAGTTCGGGACTCCCTACCCGAGATCCGCCGGTTTTGACACCGACAAGGATGGAGAAGCCAGCTCTCTCGAGAGAGCGGCAGATGGAGAGGCGGAGGATGATAATTACATGCCTCCCTCCGAAGACGAGGCAAGCCTTGACGATGACGAATTCGTCGTGCCTGAGGATCCCGTCGAACAAGAGCGCTTAAAGGGCCGGCTTATAGCCACGGCAAATAGCCTTAAGAAAAAGCAACAACAACTTCAAGTTGATCAAGATTTGCTAGCCCGCAGATGGACTGAAGTCCTTGCGGCCGAGGAATATAAACTCGAACGTCCCTCCAAGAGTTACCCAAAGCGCAGATTGCTACCCCGACTGGAGGAGGAAGCACTAAAGCCTACATCTCCAGCGTATGACA